>NW_004444247.1:284576-320342 GCF_000243295.1 Trichechus manatus latirostris
CATAACCATCAAAGAATGTTTTCTTCTGTGTTTAAACCTTTTCTTGAGTTTCTTATAATAGTGGTCTTATACAGTATTTGTCCTTCTGTGACTGACTAAATTCACTCAGCATAATAAGTTCCAGCTTCCTCCATGTTATACAATGCTTCACAGCTTCATCGTTGTTCTTTATCGTTGCGTAGTATTCCATTGTGTGGATATACCACAATTTGTTTATCTATTCGTCCGTTGATGGGCACCTAGGTTGTTTCCATCTTTTTGCTATTGTGAACAGTGCTGCAATGAACATGAGTGTGCATATATCTATTCGTGTGTACATCATTTGATTTTTTGACTGCTCCTTCCGTGACCATTGATTTTGGATCCAAGTAAATGAAATCCTTGACAGTTTCAATATTTTTTCCATATATCATGATATTGCTTATTGGTCCAGTTGTTAGGGTTTTTGTTTTCTTTATGTTAAGGTGTAATCTCTGCTGAAGGCCGTAGTCTTTGATCTTTATCAGTAAGTGCTTCAAGTTCTCTTCACATTCCGCAAGCAAGGTTGTGTCATCTGCATATTGCAGGTTGTTAATGAGTCTTCTTCGAATCTTTATGCCAAGGTCTTCTTCATATAGTCCAGTTTCTGGGATTATTTGCTCAGCATACAGATTGAATAAGTATGGTGAAAGGATACAACCCTGAGGCACACCTTTCCTGATTTTAAACCACTCAGTATCCCCTTGCTTTGTTCCATCGACTGCCTCTTGGTCTATGTACAGGTTCCTCATGAGCACAAGTGTTCCGGAATCCCCATTCTTTGCAATGTTATCCATAATTTATTATGATCCATACAGTTGAATGCCTTTGTATAGTCAATAAAACACAGGTAAACATCTTTCCGATATTCTCTGCTTTCAGCCAAGATCCATCTGACATCAGCAATGATATCCCTCCTTCCATGTCCCCTCCTGAATCCGGTTTGAATTTCTGGCATTTTACTTGCTTGTGATATTAATGATATTGTTTGAGAATTTTCGCATCCATTGGATCTCCTTTCTATGGAATAGGCAACTGTTTGTGATATTAATGATATTCTTCAATTATTTCTGCATTCTGTTGGATCACCTTTCTTTGGAATGGGCACATATGTGGATCTCTTCCAGTCAGTTGGCCAGGTAGCTGTCTTCCAAATTTCTTGGCATAGATGAGTGAGCACTTCCAGCACTGCATCCGTTGGTTGAATCATCTCAATTGGTATTCTGTCAATTCCTGAAGCCTTGTTTTTTTGCCAATGCCTTCAGTGCAGCTTGGACTTCTTCCTTCAATAGCATTGGTTCTTGATCATATGCTACCTCCTGAAATGGTTGAATGTTGACCAATTCTTTTTGGTACAGTGACTCTGTGTATTCCTTCCATCTGATTTTGATGCTTCCTGTATCATTCAATATTTTACCCATAGAATCCTTCAACATTGCAACTTGAGGCTTGAATTTTTTATTCAGTTCCTTTGGTTTGAGAAATGCTGAACGTGTTCTTCCCTTTCGGTTTTCTAACTCCAGGGTCTTTGCACATTTCATTATAATACTTTACTTTCTCTTCTTGAGCCACCTTTTGAAATCTTCAGCTCAGCTCTTTTACTTTATCATTTCTTCCATTCGCTTTAGGTACTCTACACTCAAGAGGGAGTTTCAGAGTCTCTTCTGTCATCCATTTTGGTTTTTTCTTTTTTTCCTCTTTTTAATGACCTTTTCCTTTCTTCATGTAAAATGTCCTTGATGTCATTCTACAACTCATCTGGTCTTTGGTCATTAGTGTTGAATGTATCAAATCTATTCTTGAGATGGTCTCTAAATTCAGGTGGGAGATACTCAAGGTTGAACTTAGGCTCTTGTGGATTTGTTTTAATTTACTTCAGCTTCAACTTGAGCTTGCACATGAGCAATTGATGGTTTGTTCTGAAGTCTGTCCCTGGCCTTGTTCTGACTCATGATATTGAGCTTCTTCATTGTCTCTTTCCACAGATATAGTTTATTTGATTCCTGTGTATTCCATCTGGTGTGGTCCATGTGTATAGTTGCCATTTATGTTGTCGAAAAAAGGTATTTCCAGTGAACAAGTCATTGGTCTTGCAAAATTCTATCATGAAATCTTCCTCGTTGTTTCTGTCACCAAGGCCATATTTTCCAACTAATGATCCTTCTTCTTTGTTTCCAACTTTCAAATTTTAATCACCAGTAATTATCAATGCATCTTGATTGCATGTTTGATCAATTTCAGACTGTAGAAGTTGGTAAAAATCTTTAATTTCTTTATCCTTGGCATTAGTGATTGGTGTGTAAATTTGAATAATAGTCATATTAACTGGTTTTCCTTGTAGGCATATGGTTATTATCCTATTACTCACAGCATTGTATTTCAGGATATATCCTGAAATTTTCTTTTTGATGATGAATGTAACACCATTCCTCTTCAATTTGTCATTCCTGGCAGAGTAGACCATATGACTGTCTGATTCAAAATGGCCAATACCAGTCCATTTCACCTCACGAATGCCTAGGATATTGATCTTCAAGAGTTCTGTAAACATTACCACTTTGGAAAGCCTATGGGGGCAGTTCTACTCTGTCCTATACTGTCACTATGAGTGAAAATAGACTCAACTGGCCCATAACAATAACAACAATCTTTATGGAAGCAGATTGCCAAGCCTTTCTTCTGCTTAAGCATGGTAGAAGCATGATTAAATAACTGATTTTTTGTGAAAGAAAACATATAGCAGGAACAATAAAATGAACAAATCTTCAAGCAGAGAGATACAAGATGGCATAAAATTGTGCTTTGTAGTCCTTCACATGTTAGTTAAGAAAGCCCTTGACTAAGATCCTAGCAGTAGACATAAAAGAGAAGTGAGACCCAGAATTCCACTCCTAGATATATATTCAAGAGACCTGAAAGCAGTAATGCAAATAGACACATGTACACCAATGTTTATTGCAGCACTATTCACAATAACCAAAAGGTGAAAACAATGTAAATGAATTGTTTATCCAGATGAATGGATAAACAAAGTGTGGTACATCCATACAATGGAATACTACCCAGCCATACAGAAAAAATGAAGTCCTGATACTCGCTACAACATGAGCGGAGCTTGCAAACATTATGCTAAGTGAAATAAGTCAATCAAGGACAAATATCGTATGATCTCGCTTATATAAAATAACAAGAATAGGCAAATGTATAGAGTGCAACATTTTATTAGTAGTTGCGGGGGGCGGGGGGGGGGGAGGGGAAAAGGCCGAGTCATTGTTTAAGTAGCAGTGAGTTTCTGTTTATGGTGATGGGAAAGTTGGCAATGATTATGGGTGGTAGTTGTACAACATGATTCATGTAATTGATATCCCTAAATTGTACACGTGAAAAACGTTGAATTGGTAAGTGCAGTATTATGTATATTTATACAACAATAAAAAACAGAAAAGAAAGATCAAAATCCTCTTTGAAAGGAAGGAATGGAAGGATTATTCCTACAGAGAAGATGAAAAATCTGTTAAAAAAAACCCATCGAGTCGATTCTGACTCATAGCAATCCTATAGGACAGGGTAGAACTGCTCCGTAGGGTTTCCAAGGAGCACCTGGTGGATTAGGAACTGCTGATCTAACCACTGCGCAACCAGGATTTCCTAGAGAAGACAAAGGAGAAGAGAAATTGAAAGCAGCAGCTCTGTGTTTGGAGAGTGACTGGCTGAATAATGCTGTGGCTGCTAGCCCAAAGGTCAGCAGTTTGAATCTACCAGGCGCTCCTTGGAAACCCTATGGGGCAGTTCTACCCTGTCCTATAGTGTTGCTATGAGTTGGAATCGACTCGACAGCAGGAGATTTGGTTTTTATGGTTTGATAGAAATAGGGCTTGAGATGGAAAAATACTTCGGAGAATAAATTACTAATTTTCAAATGCTGGATTATTTGAATTAAAGTGTCACATTCAATGTGATGTCTTAGAAGAATTTGGACTTAAGGAAAAGGAAATTAGGTGTACAAAGGTTTAGATTTACAAATAGGCCATTAGAAGAGTGAAAACATTTTTCAGTGTAAAATGTAAGGACAGAAGTTTACAAAAATAAAATTCTTTATACTTGGATGACAACCACAGTCAAGACATAGAAGAAAGAAGAGGAGCAAGAAGACAGACACAGGTTATCAGAGAAGGAGGAGGAGAAAGTAAAACAAGAGAGATCTTTAAGAAGGATGGAGCTTACATGTTAAATGCTGCAAAAATACTAGAATATATTATTAGACTGATCTTAACCAAATGAGAAATTGAGAGTCAGAGGACCAGTGATTAACTTTGAAAGGGTGCTCTTATTTATTTTGTTAGTGAATGTTATAATAAACACTGATTCCACTACTTACCAACCAAATTGTGATTCCAAAATCTACAGTATGTTAGCTGAAATGCAACCAAACATCCAGGCTACTTAACAGTTCATAGGGGATCAAGGAGAAAAGTGTTATTTTTAAATTGATGCATTTTTTCAATGACATTAGATTTTTGGGCCTACCAACTGTAGCAGTAAATGAAATGTATTTAACTCAATATTTTTGTAGGAAAGATTGATCAGTCTAATAGAGCTACCATTACATGTTAAAAGTCATTCAAGATACCTGGTATTGCAGCTATTCAAAAAATGAACTTCTGTTTTTAACAATCTTTGTCTATTTTTGTCTGAAAATTAGCAAAGAGAGTAAGTATATTGTCTAATAATGGACCCCAAACCAAAACCCATTGCCATTGAGTTGATTCTGACTCATAGCGACCCTGTAGGACAGAGCAGAACTGCCCTGTAGGGTTTCCAAGGAGTGGCTGGTGGATTTGAACTGCCAACCTTTTGGTTAGCAGCCCGAGCTCTTAACCACTGCACCACCAGGGCTCCATAATAATTGACCATAGATCTGAAATTATTTTGACTTTGGTTTGTTTTATGCCTCCTAATTTAATCTCCAACTTGTATTGTTATGCTTAATCATTAAAACATGTTTCTTTGACCCCAGAGAAATCAGTGGGGATTAATATTTGCTGTAGTTTGTTCTGAATAATAATGATAGTCATTCATTATTCTTTTTGTTGGATAACTATATGTTTCCTCTTGTAACATTTCTTCTTTTTGGTGTGAATTTACAGGAAATATGCCTGGGTAACAATGTAGCAACAAGTAAATATATTCAACATACCAATTTATAAAGACGAAACCAAGTGTAATAGTGCTTTTACAATGATAAGAAATCTAGTGGCCAGTGCTTGGCATTAATCAGCTAAATCATTTTCTTCCTAATTGTTACTAATATATTTCCTTTTGTTATTAATAAATAATAGTTACCAGTGAGATGGTCAGAACCAGAGTAAAACTAAAATGTTGGTAATATTTTAATACAACATTACTTGTAAAGAGACTCTTTGTTTAAAGGTCAGATTTAGAGATCATTTATTCTAGGAATTTTCCAAAGGGCACTGATCACATGATCCCTTTTCTCTTTTTCTTCACTGCTCCATAAAATAAATCAACTCTTTGATTGTAACTCCCAAATAATAGGAATTCAGAGATGGAATCAATGAATTTATCAATGCCACAGTCAGATACTTCCGTATTCTAAGTGAACTCCTGGTAAGACAAACACAGGCCAGACACGAATCAAAACCGAGGATAGACAAAAATATAGTTAGAGCCTCTTTCAATCATAAAAATGAGGGATCAGAGATCTTAATTCTGGTCCTAGTTTTTTTATTAACCTTTTGTGAGCAATTCATTTAACCTCTTTGGGCCCTGTTCCCTTGCCTATAGAAAGAGGGTTTGGATTTATCTCTAGGAACTTTTCCAGCTTTAACAAGCTGACTTTCTCTGTCAAGAATAAATGTTTTTATCCTGAAATCATTCTTATAGGATAAGCTAGGGCTTAAACTCAAAAAAAGTTATCATTAAGATATGCATAGGTATATTATTTTTAAGATACACGTAGATATTATCTTAAATGTGTCAGTTTTGTTGACTCACGAAAAAGTAGCGTTTTCTTAATTAATTGAAGACACAGCAGAGTAGGAGGGTAGCTGAATGGTTTTCTACTTTATCACAAACAGGTTAAACAAAGCTGTTAAGTGCATTGAGAGAAACCACCTACTTGCAAAGAAGCTAGCATTTGAGGTAGTGGTGGTTGATCGGGGGAAGTGGCTGCAATTAGAACAGAGCTTGAAGCAAATATAATTCATGAATCAAAAAGTCAAAATGATGGTGTTTACTTACCTAGGGAATTCTGGGGAAACAGAATGAAGTAATCCATTTCAAAGTTTGGCAAATTCTGGTGAGCTGATGCAATCAAAGAAGAGCAAATTTAATTTGAATCTTATATGTTTAACTACCATAGATTAATACCTTTTCTATTCACATTTACATTCCTAAATCCATAATACCTGCATTACTTTGTGATCATGTATCGCAATTAATCTTCAAAATATCCCCAAATATAAATAATTTTAATGTTATGATTGAGGGATTTTGTAAAAATAGACTTACCTTTGATTATATATATAATATATGTTTCCTGTAAATTCACATTTTATATATATAAATATATTTATATATATAAATACAAAATACAATATATATAAATACAAAATTGTATTTGTGAGGGTTTTTAATTTTTTTTTGTATTTGTGAGAGTTTTTTATTTTTATTTTTTGAGGGATAACAAAATAAATATTTTATTTTTAAAGTAGAACATAGCTATGCCTTTTCTTAATCAAAACAAAGACAGCCAGAATACCTAAGAGACACTTGTCTTTCAGTATTTAGGTTAATGGAAGTTTAATTATAATTTCGTAAAGCTCAGAATAGGATAAGATGTAAGTCTTTACATTTTAGTAGCAAATAAGCCAAAAACTGTATTTCTATGTAATTGAAAATTAAATTTAAATCATTAAAAAAGTAAATTAATGATGAGAAATCCAAACCTAATCACCTGAACTAACAACGACACCCAATATCCACTTTTAAAACCTAAGCAATATTCAGTCCTTAGAAGATAATCCATTGTTTAATGTTTAGGTGAGTCTCTATCTACAATACCTATCATATTTAGTCAAGAAAACCACAGGATTTCACTTTATCCCGTAGACTCAATATGCTTAAAACTTAACATCCCAATAAAGGATTTAGAAGTCTTGAAGAACCCCAATAGAAAAGTGAGCTACATGTGACTAAAGAAGGGCATATTTAAGTTTTAAATAATTTACATCTAAATATTAACCAATATATTTTAACTTTTTAATGTCTTTTGTTTTCAGCATCAACATCATAACAGTCCTGCGAGGTTAAATGATCTGGTCCTACCATCTACTATAGCTAGCCCTGGCACTCATTGCCTGTGAGCTGAGAGAATGACTCACCTGCCCCAAAATACCCCACCTACTGTGGTTAATAGTTAAGGCCTATACAGGTAGTCCCTGGGTTACAAACGAGATCAGTTCCTAACTCTGTCTTTAAGTCGAATTTGTAGGTAAGTCAGAAGAGGTGAGTACAGTTCTTATTTAGCCTTACTGTAGTGTAAGAGGAGCCCTGGTGGCACAGTGGTTAAGCATTCGGCTGCTAACCAAAAGGTCAGCAGTTCAAATCCACCAGCTGCTCCTTGGAAACCCTATGGGGCAGTTCTACTCTGTCCTGTAGGGTCGCTATGACTTTGAATCCACTTGACGGCAATGGGTTTGATTTGGTTTGGTTTTAGTGCAAGAAGGAGCCCTGGTGATGTAGTGGTTAAAGCACTCGACTGCTAACTGAAAGGTCAGCAGTTCAAACCCACCAGCCACTCTGTGGGAGAAAGATGTGACAGTTTGCTTCCGTAAAGATTTACAGCCTTGGAAACCCTATGGGGCAGTTCTACTCTGTCCTACAGGGTCACTATGAGTTGGAATCGACTCAATAGCAACGGATTTGGTTCAGGGCTTTGAATCCGTTCATTGTGCTTCAAATCCCCACTGAGAGTTTCCACCCAGATATACTGAGTCAGAATTTACATTTTAATAAGATCCCCAGGTGATTCTTATGTATAACTTCCTAGGGACTTGTTAAAATGCAAATTCTCAGCAGGGAACTTGTTAGAAATGCAAATTCTCAGCAGGGTTTCAAACTGGAACCAACCAGTTTGAAGTCCTGGTTTGGTTTTTGGGTTTTAGTGTAAGAAAAGGCTCAAAGCCTTGTCAAGGATTTAAAAGCTGCACGTGCAGCAGAAGGAGGTGATCGTAATGACGAATTTATTGCTAGTAGGCGTTGGTTCAATGGTTTCAAAGTGAGGGCAAATTTACTAAACATTAAAGAGCAAGTACGAGTTGTCTGTAAGTAGGATGTTCGTAACCTGGGGATGGCCTGTATCCTCTAGTTCTTAGTCTAAAGGGCTTTTCACTGTAACTTTTACTTTATGGGGGGGGAAACCCTGAAAAATCTATGGAAAATGCGTGCTCTGGCTGATACAAAGGGCCTTTGGAAACTGGTGGCATAGTGGTTAAGAGCTATGGCTGCTAACCTAAAGGTCCGCAGTTCGAATTCACCAGGTGCCCCTTGGAAATCCTGTGGGACAGTTCTGCTCTGTCCTTTAGGGTCGCTATGAGTTGGAATTAACCCAATGGCAATGGGTTTGGTTTTAAGAGTACTTTTGAATATAAATCAAGATTTTTGTTGTATTTAACTGGGTTTACAAATACAAGTTTCAATTGAAAACATATTTTGTTGGTTTAAACAAATTTAAAAAAAGTGTTCTGTTGATTTAGACAAATGTAAAAAACTGACAATAACAGCTTTCAAAAATCCAGGTAAAACATGTTTTTAAGACACCTCTTATGAACTAAATTTGGTGTTTCCGTTTGCTCTCGTGACTCAATTACTGGTACAAAAAGTGGATATTAGTAATACCAACAACAGCTCATGCTTACTGAGCATTTTCCTATTTTTAAGAATTATGCCAAGCACTTTATGTATAGAAATGCATTTTAAGTCTCGTTATATCTCTTTGAGGTAGATATTCCCATTATTGAGATGAGGAAACCAAAGAAAGCACAGATAGTTTAAATAACTTTCCTAAACCCCACAGCTGATAAATGTTACCCCCTACTACATTCAAATACAGATAGTGTGACTACAGAGTTCTCCTAGGCTTTGATGCTATAAGAAATACCAAAACTCTGATATAGGAAGCATATTTTATAGTAAAGAGAATTGGGTAATTGAGTCACACATTAATTCACTAATTGGTTCAATTTCTATTTAATAATGGGGACAACAAGATGAATAAGAAAAAATATATCACTGCAAAGGAGTGTCTAAGTTTGAAATTACAACTTTCAATATATATTTAATAGAACAAGACATTTTTCCAGTTTTTTTTTAATTATTGTACTTTAGATGAAGGTTTACAGAGCAAACTGGTTTCTCATTAAACAATTAGTACACATTTGTTTTGTGACATTGGTTGCCAACCCCACGACATGTCAACACTCTCCCCTTCTCGACCGTGGGTTCCCCATTACCAGCTTTCCTGTCCCCTCCTGCCTTCTAGTCCTTGTCCCTGGGCTGGTGTGCCCATTTAGTCTTGTTTTGTTTTATGGGCCTTTCTAATCTTTGGCTGAAGGGTGAACCTCAGGAGTGAGTACAGTACTGAGCTATAAGGGTGTCCAGGGGCCATACTTCCAGTTATTTTTTGAGAAAAATATTTTTGGATAGTTTTGGTTACTTTTATAGCCAGTCACTGTAGGGTCTACAATTTTGATACCATTATTTTAAACATCACCTCATTAAAGATAGGAATAAAATGATGGAACTAACATATAGCAAAGAAATAAACATGAAAGAAAATGAAAGCCCAATTTGGAAAAATATATATGACTTTTGACTTTGAGGAGACACTTCACTCATATTTATGGTACACTTCTAAGGATTTGGGAACTTAATGTTTTTGTCAAAGAGCTGTAAACTTCTGGGAACTAATACATAAACATTTATATGCAGGAATGCAACGGTGGAATTTGTACATTGTTAGCATAAATATTTTTCACATGAACCTTAATAGAGACTTAAGCCCATATTCTGGAAGCCTCTCCAATTTTCTAAAAGCTCTATTTAAATATTCTTGGCTTCCCTTGCTCCATTTAGTTCTGCGGGAAGGCTGTGCTCCAAGTCAGTAACCTAACAACGTAAAGGAGCTCAGTTTTGCATTCTGCAAACCAGGTGCATAATTAAGTCTGTGCCTTGGTTCAGCTGCTTTGATCTTTTCCTACTGTCTTGTATGGACCCTGAATTACTCTGTGCACCAACATCTGCCCATTAGTCCCTGAAATCTGTCCTGCCATTTAATGAACCTCCTCATCTTCCCAGTGCAGTTTCTGCACTTGTCTAAACATTCGCAAAGCCTAAGTTAGTAAACACCACCTTATTCTGAACACCCAGCATCCCCCCACTCCACACACAAATACACTGACACACACATACAGTGGAACAAAAAGTGACTGAGGGTTTTCAGGACAGAGTTCTAATTATCTCCTACTAATTTGGTGTTGGAGAAAATTTTTCAGAAAGAAAAGCCTCTTTGAAGGTATCTCCTTAAAGGACATTCAATAATCAATGATATCCACAAAATCAGCAGCTCAGACTCAGTTTTGGGAGTGACACTTCCTTGAGAAAGGGGAAATCCTATTTCCAGGGCTTCTCAGTAGTAACACTTGTAGCCACTTATGCTAATTATGCTTAAAGGATAACTTAAATATAGCTTGATATGGCTAGTCCTGGACTTGGAGAAGAGCAACTCTTTGTCTTGTGTTCAGAAAGAAAAGGCAGTTGTAGTTTAATTAAAATGAGCGAGCCATTGATTGGAGATAAGTAACCGAGAGGCTCACGTTAAAATGAATTGAAGGTATCAATACATATCCAGCATAAGGGTATTCAGAAGGAGCCCTGGTGGTGCAATGGTAAAGTGAGTGGCTGCTAACTGAAAGGTCAGTGGGTCATACCTACCAGCCCCTCTGCTGCAGAAAGATTGGCAGTCTGCTTCTGTAAAGATTATAGCCTTTGAAAAGCAACAGGGAAGTTCTACTCTGTCCTATAGGGTCACTATGAGTCGGAATTAACTCAACGGCAATAGGTTGGGTTTTTATAAAGGTATTCAAATTTTTCATCTGCATAACTAATGCATACTATTAACTCATACAAAATAGCCGTCTTGAAAATCCGTTTGTTGGTCTGTACTTTGGTCAGAGCTGCATTTAGGTTTGGGATAATAATGTTTTGTTAACTTATCAAAACGTATGACATGTGCACTCTACATCATGTGTCCCTATTTCCACTAATGTATTTGCTGTACATAGGTAAAATATTTTAATATATTAAGTTTTTTTGTTTAATTTTAAAGTAGTCTACCAAACAACACAACTAGTAATGACCCCTTAATAAATATTGACTGACTGACCAAAGAGGACAATTGTTATGAAAGACTAGTGTCCTCTCCTCACAGAATCATAGCTGCTATCACACGCAAACACACACAATTTAAAAGAGAAATAAAACAGCAGAGAAAATCCTAAAGTACATCTACAAGATCATTAACAACAGAATTGAAAATTGGAATTATTCATATTTGCGCCCTAAATGACTAGATACTGTTAGGAGATGATTGAGGGAAAGAGAGAAAAAAAGTACTGTAGTCAGAATTCATTCCATAAGTGTTTTGTAAACCAAAGCCATCAACATGAATTGTGCTTGGAAGCAAATATACAGCCATAACCAGTCTTGGAGTATGGTCATCATATTCAACATATGGCAGATTTGTTCAAGCATATGGTACCCCAGTTTACACTTGTGGAAAATTTATCCTCTCCCCTCCATCCTTTCCTATGGGAGAGATTGTTTCTGGGGCTAACAAAGCATAAGAATCTGACATAAAGTTCACATAGGATAGAAGAGACTTGGATGTTTAAACCAAGCTAGCAAGTGAAATCTGGGACATAGTTCTAGGACCCACAGGAAAGACCAAATGGCTGTTGTGTTTGGGGGGCTAGAATATTATAGATTCAAGAAAAATCCTAATATTTTACCTTCAGTAAGTAGCATTCATAATACATCTATTGGATTATCAGGATCATAGGAATAGCTTCCTTTGAAACCAGGGGTTCATCTGGAGTCCACAGAAGCTCAAGGGCTCTGTAGGTATAATTCAGGGGCTCTACGAACTTGGATGAAAAACAATATATCTTTATTTTCACTAAGGTCTAACTAAAATTTCTATTTTTCTTTTATCATTACTGTAAGTAATAAGCCAGAGTTGTATTAGCAGTATCTATGATTTTTCACCAATAGAAGTCACAGATAATATTATATCACATTATATTTGTTGCAGATCTCTTAAAATGTCTTTTATGATTATACTGACTTCAAAATTGCTGTAATTATTACACCTGCCAATAGATATTGTATTAAAAACATTCTATATAAAAGATCTGGCTTAGTATTTTGATAACTGCACTTTAATATATTTGGTTCCCTTGCAATCTCATGAATTTTATTCTATGCATTTAATAACATTATTCTGAGACAGCATATACATGCATCACTAGGCTTCCAAGGAGTTAGTGACTTCTAAAATGTTAAGGACTCAACTTTAAGCACCTCAAACGTCTCTAAGGGGAAAATCTGGCAATGGATGTTGGTGACGATTACACAATATGATTAATGTCGTTAATGTCACTAAATGGTACATGTGAAAAATCTTGAGTTGGCAAATGTTGTGTTATATATGTCTTTACAACAACAGAAACATTTCTAAGGTCTCAAAAAAGGGAATGAAGTTGTGAGAAACCATATCTGACCACAGGCTAGAAATGGCTCTTAGGGCAAGATTGTGCTTAGTATGAAACACAAAATTTTATCCATCTGTTGGAATAGTGTAAGAAGACAGTCCTTTGGGCAAGCCTGGAGACCATGTCTTCCACATTACTCCCCTTGCTAGCATCTTATAGTCTTTGGAACAAACCACCGCACCACTGCCCCCTGAAGCCTAATGGTTTGTCTAAATGTCAGCAGGGTAAAAGAGATACAATCCTGGGCAGGGCGTCAACGTGTCTGAACACCCCCTCCTTGAATGGTCAGGTGGGAAAAATCTCCCTGTAACAGGTCACACAGACAGGGAGTATAAAATGGCTGGGGGAAGGATTTTTCTCCACTTGCTCAGCTCTGGTGCAGGTGGGACACAAGTAGCATGAACTTACAGTCCACCTAACTGAACCTACCTGATCAGGGGGAGACCAGCAGAAGGTAGGCTTCCGTTGTGTTCCCTAGCCATGATGCCAGGTGGTAGAATTGCATGGAAGAGTTCTCTATATAGACCAAGACAGCTTCCAGAAGCCAGAGAAACCAGTATGCTATGTGACTGTCCCATTTAAGTCCCTCACCCATGACAGAAAGTGGGGTATACATGGAAGAGTCATCTTCGCCTGGACAGCTTTTGAGCCAGGAGGGATGCTCACCTGTTGTATGCTGTCTGCTTTCTTTTGTAAGTAGTAAAACTACTTTCCATGTGCTAATATGTGTTCAGGCTCTGATCAGAAGAATGTGATGTTTATGAAGCAATCCATATTAGTTATTAGTTCCATTTTTCTAATGACCTCCTGGCTATCTAGAAATTGGGGACCACCTGTGAGTACTATGCAGATTTGGCATGATGCATCTCATATTTGGCACAGCAAAGCAGGGTCTGACCGAGCTGATGCATCCCAAATTTGGCATGTTGTCTTACAGATAATACTGCCGTTAATAATGTATCAGAGATCCAAGCTTCAGCTACTTCATGACCATCTCTGGAATTGAGGTGTATCAATGCATGCCAGAGAGTTGGAAAGGGCTTACAACAGTCGTCTAATTGTATGAGGGACTGAAGAAAGGTGGTGCCCTAAAAACTGTAACTGGGGACTTTTTTTTTACAGAAGTGTCAGCACACACCCAGTGGAATTATGTATGCAAGAACACATACACCAATCCATGTACAAGAATTTTAATCTGCCCCCTGCCTGCAAGTGTGAATATCCTAGCACTTTTACAGAAACCATTTCTGGGTAAATCCCTAAAGCAAAGTTTCATCTTCATTTAATTTTTGCATATCCTTTATAGTTTAAACAAACTATAAATTTGACATCCCAGTCTTAAAATTCCATACTTAAAATTGACATTCTACTCTGCCAAACGGGCAGTTTGAGTTGTCATAAAAATGCCCATTGGTTTTAAGTGTTTTGTCTTTTTCTTTTCTATGTCAGTGCATTGGTCATTTGAGTAAGTTATTCTTACCGTAATGTCCCTAGGGGGTGCAAACAGTTTGTGCTCAACTGCTAACATAAAGGTTAGCAATTCGAACCCACCCAGCGGTACCACAAAAGAAAGTCCTGGAGACCTGCTTCTGTGAAAATTACAGCTAAGAAAACACTATGGAGTAGTTCTACTCTGTCACATATGGGGTCGCCAGGAGTCAGAATTGACTCTACGGCAACCGATAACAACAACAACATTCTTACCAAAGGGTTTTTCGGTCCATTGTTTTTCAGCAAATTTGTTTGCTTCCATCTTAGTAACCAGAGTGAATGGCAGAGTTCTCTGCATGGACAGTAGGACTCAGAAGTATTTTCCAAGGTGTCAGACCAAAGTCACAGGAAATCTGGTTAAATGTGCTTATAAGTGTCTTCGCCTGTATCACTAGAGAACAGAGCCTGTAGTAAAAGCTTACTGGGGAGTATGAACTGCATGAGTATAAGAAAAGCAAGACAGGGAAGGAGGGAGAGCAAATACTAAGGGTACTCCAAGGCATATGCCAATTATCAAGCAGATCAAGGCTGAGCGACCAAGCAGAATGCTGTGGCTTAGAGATTTCAACAGGCAACAGGCTGCATAAATGTAAATTGGAGTCAAGACTAACAAGGACTAACTTGAGTCAAGATCCAGAGAGGATGGAACCTAGAGAAGTGAGTACAACACAGCTTCAACAATCTCTAAACTTTAAAGCATGACAAATACAAAGGTAGTCATAAATAAGGATATTATACTTCAGTGAAAATTAAAGGCAAAGAGGAAACCTCTAAAAAGGGAGAGAAAGCTACATTACCTTCACATAAGCAATAAGATTTCAGAGTTTGAGAGTTGATTTCTCAACAGGAAAGATGACAGTCATGAAACAATGGGATGACATTAAAAAAAAGGAAATAACTGTTAACCTAGAGTTCTAGATTTAGTTAAAAAATTCCTCCAAAATGAAGACAAAATTTAGATTTTTTTTTAGACAAATAAAAGAAATGAGAGAGCTCATGAACAGTAGATATACACTAAAATATATACAAAGGAAATTCTTCAGACAGAAGGAAAATGATCCCAGGTAGAAGCCTGAAGAAATGCAGGTAAAAACAAAACAAAACAAAACAAAACAAAATGTAACTTCATAGGAGTAACAGATAATTTCATATAAATTAACATATAACGGAATAAACAATGATAATTATGTCCTATGATGTTTAAATAAAAGTGAGATGTAATGTTCAAACTTTCTAAAATTGTCTGGAAAATTAAAAAGTACTAAATTATAGTAAACGGTAATAAGACACCAAAAGAATAGTAGTGCTAAAAAGATAACTCCTAAGCTAAAATGTGGAGGTAATTAAGTAAGAAGAAGTAAACAAAAAAAGAAGAAAGTTGGATTAAATACTATTACAAAAAAAAAAATTTATGGTGGAATGTCAATGATTTAATCTTCCATATACAAGTCAAACTCAAACAAAAAAGCAACAAATTAAACCCATAGAGAGTTAAGAAAGGAGATAATATCAACAAGATAGAAATTAATAGAAAACAAGCACACGAGAGACTTGACAGTCAAATTTTGGTGCTTTGGAAATTTGTGAGCCCTCAAAAGAAGGATAATATAAAAAGAGAAAAGAACTTTCCAGGCTTAGATAGCCTCATCACTCCATTCTTCTAAATATTTAAGTAAGCAGCAACAGCAGTCATACATAACTTTTCCAGGAGGATGGGGGAGAGGGAAGAGGGGGGGAAGAGAAATAGAGAGAGAGAGAAAGAGAGATACACACACAAACTAAGGCACACTCCTTAATTTGTTTTATGAGGCCAGAATTACCTTGATGTCAAAATCTGGCAAGGACATTACAAGAAATAAATTTACAGGCCAATCACTCTCATAAACATAAAAACAAAAATCCTAAACAAAACAGTAACAAATTAAATCTAGAGATATTAAAAAGGATAACACATCACAGACATATTAGTTTTATTTCAGGAATGTAAGAGTGTCTTAATATTTTTTAAAAAGTCATTAACAGAATATAGGAGAAAAATCATATGATTATCTCAGATGCAGAAAAGAAATTTTATAAAATTCAACACCTAATAATAATAATAATGCCTCTTAGCAAACTAAGAATACAAGGGAACTTGCTTAATCTGATAAACAGTATCTACTACAACAATCACATCTGCAATCCTATGCTTTCTTAATGGTAAAATATTAAAATAGGGAGCCTGGAAGGGCTACTCCGTTATTGAAACTGGGAACTCACCCACTGGATGGAGGATAGGGTAGGTAATTGAGCCAGTGACCTTGAGCCACCCTGAATAGAAAAAGAATCATCCTAGAAAAAGTAGAAACAGCAAGCCTGTGCTGTGCATAGGACTGGACCTGAATTTGCACCAATCTCTTGCTTAGGAAATCGCTGTCAAGGAGTTAACACGATAATTGGTCCAGTATCGTTGACATGTTGTTGTTGTGTGCCTTCCAGATGATTCTGATGCATAGCAACACTATGGTGACAGATAGAGAGGTGAACAACAAAATTCTATAGTGGCATGACTACATAGTCAAGGACAAAAAGAAATTTCAGAGAAAAATAAAAATCCCATTCAAGCTCACAGTCAAAAATTATAAAGCATTCAAGGAAACCAACCACTATAAAAGTCAGAAGACTGAATTAATACCCCCAAGAAATAGGGACAATAAGCCAATCTGAATGGCACTTTAAAATAAGTATATTTAAATTTTAAAAGAACTTAACTGTATATTGATAAGTGACTGGAGAAATAAATTACGGTACGTTCGTTCAATGGGATTCTATGCTGTGTTTAAAATGAGGCAGCTCTATTGTTTTGTGAAATGAACTTCTTCAGGATAAACTTTTGGGGTATAAAGAAAGGAGCAGAGAGGTTTATAGTACAGGCAGTCACCAGATTATGAACGAGTTCCTTTCCTAAGTCTGGCTTTAAGTTGTACATAAGTCAGAATAGTTAGGTACAGTTCATATCTAACGTCAGTTAGTCAAATGTTTGTCTTAATATACAGTATATGGTGTACCTTTCTATGCATAAAAAAACATTAAAGAAACACTTCCAGATAAACTAAACCATCTTTAACATAACAATACAGTAACAATAATAATAATGTTTTGATGTGTGTTTCAAAGTAAATACGGATTGTATATAAGTCGAATGTTCATAACCCAGGGACTGCCTGTATATCATTTTTTCTGAGAAAGAAATATGTATATATACACATATATTTGAAAATTCATTCAATATCTTTGGAAGGAAAGAAACATAAGACACTATGCTTCTATGGAAAGGAACTAGTTGGCCAGATAATAGGAGTGGGAGGGAAACCATTATATACCTATTGTATCTTTTGATTTTCATTATCTTGTACATATATTATCAAGTGAAGAAAACTTTAAAAACCAAAAAAATTAAAAGACAAAATATTGAGAGAAAGAAAGGATGGTTATAAACTAAGCAATGGTAGAAAAACATGATGAAACAGGCAGATTTTAATGTGTGTGTGTGTGGGCATACGTGTGTGTGTGCACGTGTGTCAGTGGATTTTCCAGAATCGTCCTTTAATAGTTGGTCTAAAGGGCTTTCTCTGAAGGGTGGTGTTTTGTGTGTGTTACTGCCCAGTGCACCTGGGGACTCTGAAGGCAAGGGTACATACTGTCTGATACGAAACCTTAGCTAACCCTAGAGAGAGTGTGTGTGAAATAGGACAATTTTCAAACCTCTCTCTTCCATTCCTCTTGTGACTTCATTAAAAAGGTAGCTGATGAACTATGTCTTTCTCTGTCAATTCTCCTGTGTCCAGAGGTCTCAGGGCATTCTAAAATTTGTATTAACAGTTTGAGTTACTGCAGAAAGAATTCCCAAACTCCTGCAGCTTATACTAACATGGAATACTGAGAGATGCCGGGATTTCATGGAGCATTTCTCCATGTTCCATGCACTCTCCTCAACTTTCTTTCTCTTTTACCTGTGTTAGCTGAGGCTGGCCTCATATTTTTCTTGTTGGCAATCCCCTTCTCTATTCTCTCATAATTACTATCTGATAGTCTAGTTATGAAAGAGCTATAAACAGAAAAATTATAAATGGGCCATTCTCAGGACTATGTTTCGATGATGATAAGTTTCTTTAGTAATTGCATATGAATGGAAGAAAGTCTAGAATTAGACCTGCTGTCCATGAATTACATTACACCTTGGTTTCCATTTTGAAACTCTTTCATGAGGCAACAGGTCCAAGGATTCAAGACATCGAACTGAGAACCTCCTACCTGGTCAAGTGATCTCTGGTAACAGAACCAAGAGATGACAGATGAAATAAGAGACTTAAAAGTCACTATGGATATCAAAAGCCACCTTCCAATTGTTAAAATCCAGGAACAACGATGGATGCCCCCTGCAAAATGGTGTATTTTCAAATATGGAAGTCTATCACGTTTGGTCATCAGGCATTTTAAAGCCAAAGCAAAGGTTGGTTGTGCTGTTGCACTATAGGTCAGAATTTCCTTAAGCAGATCTGGCTAGGATTGTTCCTCCAGCCTGTGATTCAAGTATTAGCAGGGGACTCACTCCTGTCAGAAAGAAAACGAGAGAGCTTGAGCAGAACATCCACATGCCGTCATTATAATCTGTGCTAGTTGATGTCAGTTTAACATTGCATCTTTGCAGTCACTGAAGGAAAAAAAAGGTTTAATTTAAAATTATTACTAAATTTAATTATTACTATGAGAGAAAAAATAGTTCGGTAATTATTTAATATTAAACATTTCTTATGAAGGTTTTGGAAACCCTGGTGGCATAGTGGTTAAGAGCTATGGCTGCTAACCAAAAGGTCAGCAGTTCAAATCCACCAGAGGCTTCTTTGAAACTCTATGGGGCAGTTCTACTCTGTCTTTTAGGGTCGCTAGGAGTCAGAATCGACTCCACGGCAATGGGTTTGGTTTTGGTTTCGTATCAAGGTTTTTTTTTTTTTTTTGGTAAGAATATTTTACTTGTTGATTAAAACCACAATTAAAAAAATCTGAGTTTAACTGAGTGCTTAATCTGTGCAAGACACATTTCTGCATATTCTATATATGCATTACTTCATTTAACTTTAATAGTAACTCATAGGAGTTATTATTATTAGCATCATTTTATAGGTGACAAGACGGATCATTGGAAAAGTTAAGGAACTTGCCCAAAGTTACATAATTAGTAGAAAACCAAGAGTTGAACACCAGACCACATAACCCCAAATGAATATATTTTTTTCTAGAACAGGGTACCACTTTTCCAGATAAATACCTCTTCACCGCTGTATATTGTCTATTTCATCTAATTAAGTGTAATCCATTTGACAGTAGATGAAAATAAGATTATAAGGACCAAGACACACTATTTAATGTACTGAGAATACTTTATGAAACATACCCTAATCCTTAACCACACATATTGTCTTGAGCTTTGTTTGTATATTTACTTATTTTCTATTTTCTTCACTAATATACACACCCTGTGAGGGGAGACAATTCTGTCTGCTTATTCTCCAGAGCGTCTCCACCACTTAGAACAGGGCCTGGCGTATGGTAAATGAATGAATGATGACATGACAACGTATTTCCATTATTTTCTCAGTTTGTATTTTAATTCATACCGTACATCACATTTAAGATTGTTTCCTCTTCTACCACTGACATTACGGAAAAAAAAAGGCAACAACCCATTGCCGCCGAGTCCATTCTGACTCATAGCGACCTATAGGACAGAGTAGAACTGCCGCATAGGGTTTCCAAGGAGCGGCTGGTAGATTCAAACTGCCAACGTTTTGGTTAGTAGCCTAGCTGTTAACAACTTCATCACCACAGACATTAGTACCATAAAATGGATGGTTTTAAACAACAGAACATTATTCTCTTGCAGTTCTGGAGGCTAGAAATCCAAATTCAAGGCGTTGGCAGGGCCACACACCCTCCAAGGGCTCTTGGGGGAAGATCCTTTCTTGCCTTTCCAGCTTCTGGTAGCCCCAGGCATTTCTTGGTTTGTGGCAGCATCACTCCTATCTCTGCCTCTGTCTTCATGGGGCCTTCTTCCCTCTCGGTCTCTCTGTCTGTGTGTCTCTTCTTATAAGGACACCAGTCAGATTGGTTTAGGGTCCACCTTACTCCAGTATGACCTCATGTTGACTAATTACATCTTCAAAGATGCTACTTCCAAATAAGGTCGCCTTAACAGGTGCCAGGGATTAGCACCTGAACACATTTAAAACATATAAGCATCTCCTAAATTGTAACAACATTTTCAAAAACGGCACGTATTCCTCAAAATAGTGAACTCTTTCTCTCATTTCTTTCTCCTGACCTTATTTGTTCTCCCATGTGTTCTACTTTCCAATTTTCAGAGTGAAGATCTGGAGATTGAGAAATTGATGAAAGGTAAGGGAGAAAAGAGTCCCCGGGTGGCGCAAATGGTTAGAGTACTAGAAAGGTTGGTGGCTCCAACCCAGCCAGAGACACCTTGAAAGAAAGGCCTGGCAATCTACTTCCGAAAAATCAGCCATTGAAAACCCTATGGAGCGCAGTTCTACTCTGACACACATGGGGTCACCAAGAATTGGAATAGACTTGAGGGCAACTGTTTTGTTGTTGTTGTTGAACACTTGCTACGATCCTGGTTCTTAAGAAATTGTGAGAAATGTTCAGTAAAGGAACAGAGTTGAAGCCTATATCAAGAGGTGGAGAGGTTTTTAGTTAGGGTCCAGTTTAGGTTGCCCAAGAAAACATAAACAGATTGTGAGAAGACCAGAAATGCTTGCTAAAAATGGGTATGCCATCTATGGTTACATATAACGGTTAGCTCAATTGGACAAGCACTGCTTACTGTAGCAGAAGGAGCCTTTGTCCAGCTGATACTCAACAGCTACTATAAAAGAATGGAGACTCTTGCCTTGTGACCTCAGAAGTTTTCCAGCAGGCAGATTTCTCATCTAATTTTCTGTTATCAAACAGCCAGGAGGTCAGGAGGATAAATGAATGGGTCGCCCAGGCAGTCAGCTGAAAGGCATAAGGGAATTTCCCCCAGGCTGCCAGTCCCTAATAACACAGGTGTTAAGAATTAATTCTGATAATTTCTGGTGTTTGTAAAGCCTACGTTCTGGAAAAAATACTTGTCAAGTGTCAGTAATTAGAGAAAGCCATTCCTGCCGAGTTGCTGATGGCCATCTGGAGTTTCTCTGACCTTTCTCTTCAAGTTAAGAGTCAGCAGCAGCAGAACCATTAGGCAGTTAAAAAACATATTTTCACCATACATTGTTGTCCACACACCTGCGCTATTAGGCTGTTAAAAAATCATAAGGAGTGAAAAAAGTTCTCCTACCATTGGCTAGCAGGAGCAGAATTATAACAGAAATGCCTGATGGGTTTCAAGGTGACATGCCGTTTCCCAATCACCCCTTTCCTGGTGCACTATTTGCACTTCGGTAGTTGCCAAAGCAATGTAATTAAAGCATTAAAGTGTCATTTTATTACTTCACCTTTTAGGATCCAATTTATCTAACAATTTTGTTTTTTTTAAACCAACAGTTTGAAGCTCAAATCTTTTACAACTCTCAGAGCAGATGGCGCTGCCATATTTGCAGTGACACTATATATACACACCAAGTGAACTGGTGCTATTATCTGGTTAAGTGGCTGTCAGCATTTCCATTACAAACCCCAGCTTTCAAGGGTCTGTAATTCAGCTACTTTAAATAACATCTGGCTGAAACTTGGTGTATAGCAATGATGAATGTTGAGTAAAAATTAGTATAATTTCATGAATGTCTGAATATTTCTAGAAGATTCAGCTTGATCAGTTGGGTCCTTTTTTTAGAGATGACTTCCACTAATCAGTATATTTTGAGGTTCTAAGCACATGGCGTTCATTCCTTCATTCAGTCACTCATTCAACAAATACGTATTCCACATTTATCATGTTCCAGGCCCTGTTCTAAGTGGTGGAGATACTCCGGAGAACAAGCTGACAGAGTTCCCTCTCCTCATAGGGCTTATATATTAGTGAACAAAATAGAAAACAATAAGTATACAAATAAAGCTCAAGCCAATACGTACGATTAAGGATTAGGGTATGTTACATAAGGTATTCTTAGTATTTTAAATAGTATATCTTGATCCTTCTAATCTTATTTTTGTCCCACTGTCAAAAGAGCAGCAATATTCTTTTTAATATTATATTAATTCATAGTTTACAAGAACAAACGCAAAGCACACCACAAAATATATTTAGCTGCCATAATAGAACAAAATTTTTCTCATTTGCCATCACAACTTTTAAATGGATTGAAAGGTGCAAAAACATAAAAACTGGGCTTTCAGAATAAGTCATGTCAGTTTTAAGAAAACCGCTGCTTTATTGCTAGTAGAGGAAGAGGCACTCAGGTTTTGTAGGGCTTGGGGTGTATACAATTTTGAGATCTCTCTTTAAGAAAATGTACCCCCAATAACAAATATAAATTTGGGTGTAAAAGTGAACATTTAGAATGAGAAAAGAAATTAAATATTACAAATTCATAAAAGCTTGAACATATCAAAACAGCAAAAAACCCAGATCCAATTTGGATAAGGAGGGTGAGACTGGTTGCCCAACTTGAAGAATGTGATCAATGTCACTGAATTATACATGTAGAAATTGTTGAATCGGTGTATGTTTTGTTGTGTATATTTTTACCATAATAAAAAACAAGAATTATATATATATATAAACAGGTCCTTGGGAGAAGCCAATGCAAGTGACAGTCTGTGAAACTAGCATTACTACTTTCATGATAAATTTACCTCTGAGTAGAGGAATCTCCCCAACCCAATATGGTAAGTTAACACTAATCTTAACATCAAGGAATCTCAAAAAAGTTAGATGCAAATTTGAAAGGAAATAGAAGACATACCAAATACTCACTAAATTGTAATCAATGAGAAATAAATATTTAAGTAACATAAAAGGAGAAATTACACTTGTCGACATCTGCCTGATATATTTTTCCCTTTAAAAATGAGTATCATTGGTAAAAAATGTCTATTTTCAAGACTGTTGTTTTCTCTCTACCTGATAAATTAATTCTATGTAACAAAAATTGTTGACCCCATTTCCGCAATAGTGACTGTTTGGAACACTTAAGAAAGGGATCTTAAGGTCATGTTTAGTCTTGCTGAAAAAAAGCATTATAATAAGGTGAAGGTCATGTGCACACAAATGGTGAGTGATCATAGGTGGTGCATACATTTTACACATGAAGCATAAGGATGTAGAGGAAAGAAAACAGGCTTTGGGAGACAGATAGTTTTGAATTCAAATCCTTGTTCTCCCACTTATTAGATGAGGGCCCTGGAGTAAATTAATTTCTCTCTCTAAATCTCATGTGTTTTATCTACAAAATTTCAATAATAATACCTGTAGAGAAGCTAGTACATAGTAGCAGGTCAACATATGCTAGCATTACCCTCATCCTTATTTGAAAGCAGTGATGAACTTTGAATATGCGTAGTAAAGCAAAATCTGTTGTATATAACCAACACTCTTCTTTCTGGTAACCAACGAGCTTCTTTCTGTTGATGTTTGCTATGACACTGTCTCTCAGAGCTGAATTGTATGTCTTCTATTATAAGAGCTACCAGGCACTTACTTAATTCTCCTCTTCTAAATAAAAGAAACAGGAATTTCAGTGCATTACAGAATTATTTGTTTATCATGCATAATATCCTGTAGGTATAATGATCACAGTTCCTTTGTTCAAAAATATCCCATTAGCCAGCCAATTATGTTGGTGATCTGTTAGTCTCCTTTACAGCCCAAATGCTCCCTGCTCTCCAATTCATATGAACCTTTAAGAACGCCATATGTTCAAATTGCTTCACTCTGTACTTAGTCCCTTTCTTACTATTATCCCCATCTGTGTAACTGCATGCTTTGGGGAATGGATACTTGACTTTTCGTTGGTTTTAAATCCAAGTTACTGCCCGGATTATTTACATATGCCTTCTTTAATTGCTTTCTTTGCCTATTTAATTTGTTCCATGTTGACTTGACTAAAAATCTTGGTTAAAACAATCTGTTATGAGAAAAACGTGGAAAGTTTCCAACTTGCCCATCTTGTTCCTGGTTTGCAATTCTAAGGATATGACCATTTGTGGCTCTCTGTAGTAGACTAAATACATCCTGCCTTTGTTCCTGCATCATTGCAGAAAAGTTCTCAGAGTCTGCATTTCTTACGTTTATCTCATCGTTCATTTATTTATTCCATTTAGCTTAGATAAGCAAAAGACCTAATGTGGTCAAATAATAGCTGATAGTGGGGTGCTATCAAAAGGATGTGATCATTATTGTAGTCACTGAAGGGTTATAATAAACCTTGAGAATAACTGAGTGACTTGATGTTTCCATTAATATCAGCCCTGTTTCAGCATTTCCCTGCAGATTGATTTTGACTGTCTCTTCAACCTCTGAAACGTCCATATCATATTTATATACTTTTTGGGAAGAACTGGCTGGTGTACATGGTAAAGATAGAATGATCTAAATGGTCACATTGCTTTGGATCAAAATGATATTTTTGGTCATTGTTCTGCAATTGTGGCAATTAAATAGAATGCTTTCATGCTTTGTCCCTTGTCTCTACTTTTTGAAAGGAGTAAATATTTCATGAATAATATGGAATTATCATTCTGCAGTATATAGCAAATAAGAAAATGTGGAAGCATGTTGTACAGCTATTTGTGCCAAGCTTCTTCCTGTTTAGAGGCAGAGGTTTTGCTATGCATTTGCAGAATACACAATTCCTAAGAGCAGAATCTGGAGGCCTTCAGAAAGGCATTCTAAAAGTCGAACACAAACCTTAGCCTAATTTATGAGTCCCCTTTTTAGAGGATGAGGTCTCTGGGTGGCACAAACGGTTCGCCCTCAATGACTAACCTAAAGGTTGGTGGTTTGAACCTACCCAGTGGCACCATGAAGAAAGGCCAGGTGATCTGCTTCCATAAAGATTACAGCCAAGAAAATCGTATGGAGCTCAGTTCTACTCTGTAACACATGGGACCACCATGAATTGGAATTGACTTGATGGCAATGGGTTTGGGGTTTTTGTTATTTTTTTTTTTTTAGTGAATAGATGTGTAGCTCACAGAAGAAGTCATGGTTTTGCCGTGCTTCTCAAGTTGGAACTCCACCAGACACATGTGAGAGGGTACCAAATGAACACAAAGTTCAAGATAAGTACATCTTTAGTGAATGCTCATTCTACTTGAAACCTTGGGGGGGGGAGATAAAATTAAATAATTGCAAATAGTTTTATGTTTCTTTTAAATTAAAACACATATTGCTATATTACTGGAGAGACTGTAAAGTCTGTTTGATAAGACATGAAACTTCAAAAAGTATTCAAGTCCAGCGGTGTGCTCCTAGCGCAATGTCCCATTTGCTGCCAGGGGAAGATAACCATTCTCTTCTGTCTCTAATAGTACCTTGGCAGAAACGCTTTAAAAAGCATGGTCCTGAATAAGTTGTAGTATCATTCCATTATCTCTCTTAGCAAAAGCTAGCCAGAAAGCTTTTCTAAAGGCTAATGTGTTTGACCACAAGAAAAGATTTATTAATCAATTTTCACACACACATACACAGTCAAGAGGAGAGGTTGGGAAACAACCATACATGCTAAACGCTTCCTTTCCACATCTTATCATTGCCACGGATGTTTGCAAATAAAGGGCAGACAGTGATCACGACACAGAAGTATCAAGGAAAATTGGCATTCATTCATTTATATTTATTTTTTATACCTACTTTATATGAACCACATGTTCAACCTGAGGTGGGACTAACTCCTTATGCCTTTACTTACTTATTAAGATAAATTAAAGGGTGAGTAATTGATACCTGAATTGAGGTAATTCTGAAATGTTACCATGCATGGATATTCATTCATAAGGCACTTGGGCTAGGTTAAGAGTCTGAATACGTCATTAGGGTTACTAGCACTTTTTATAAAATACTTTGATTTTCTAGTAAGATAAAATTACTTTGAAAAATACAACGTGGTAATATTACACAAAAATTCTCATTCATTAGAACCTGGGCCATTTGAAATTAATGATAATTTGGACTATGATATACTGAACTGAGCTGGGCTTGTGCACTGTTAATATTAGCAGGCAATATTCCAGAATGACTGAAGTATATGAGGGATGAAACATCACTGTTATTTTATTGCCACCATGTCAAATGAGAAACATATGCTAATTACATGATGAATTTTGTCCAACAAAATTATCATTTGGCAGTAATTTCAAAAATTTCACTATACATATGTAAGCTCATTTAAACTTTCCTATAATTCCCCATTTAATTTTCAGATTGGTATAAGATATGTAAGTCATGTTTACCAAAATACCCTGAAATCTGAATCCATTCATAAGAATGGAGGTCGTCAGTATCTTGCATTTCTATATTTGCGGCCTCTTGGACCGAACAAGGATGTGCATGAAGTCATGGCTTGTCTATTGTCAGTGTGTATTTATATATAACTTTGAATAATAAAAGAAAACTAGGAAGACATAGGTAAAACAGAAGAGATTTCAAAGATATTACTTTTAATTTAGATTCCTTTGGTTTGGGGAACTCAAAGATTAAGTTATTTCTTACAAACTTTTGGCATAGGTCCATCTCGCTCTCTCTCTCCCCCTCCTTCTCTCTCTCGCTTCCTCCACTTTAAAGTAAAATTACCTTTAAGATATATATCAATAAAAATACGTAAGTGAATAAAACGGTCAAACACTTAAGGTGCTTAGGGAAAAAACCTGCTTTGCCTCCTGTAATCAGCAGATGAGCTTACAGTTCCAAGTCTCCTGTAGGGGGAGCTGCCGCACTATTGAACGCTGAAGACCTGGCCTTCAGTTCCATATCTATAGTTTTAAGACTACTTTACATAGATAGAAAAGAAATACTAAGGGCTTATTAACATGTAATTGTGGAAGACATTTTTTTTTCTTTCTTCACAATGTCACAGATGTCAATTGAGTTTGTCTAAGGAAGTTGATACTACAATCTGTTGGTAAAACACAGCATTTTTTTTTTTTTGGCACAACACAGACCAGGTGTCAAGGCAATGTAGTAAACGTGGGTTGCTTGATACACAAAAAGATAGACACTTACACAAAAAGATAAAATGATACAATTTGAGAGGCGGGAGGGACACAGGAGTGACCTCCTCCCCACCCCCCACCCCCGTTCTCCTGTACCAGTAGCAAGGGGAAAATATTGCAAAAATGATACACTTTTTAATAAATTTACATCAAAACTTAATGATTGATACTTGGAAATGTGGTGTTGTAACAAATGATTGAACCATCATGGAAGGGAGAGAAGTAATTAAGACGATATTTGTCAACTGTTTTTTATATTCTGAGAAGCACCAAGCTGTATGTAACTCGCTAAATTTAATTAAGTTCAGATGGAAACCTCAGTGTTTTTATTTATTTCCTGACTCTTAGCTAAGGGTTATGAATGCTGCTAATTATTTTCCTTTATTGTTTTCAAGAGAATCTAACATTCTACTCTACAGTATAAATCAGTTATTGGGAAAGAAATATTTTAAAATATTTGATAACTACAAAAATGTTAGTGATGAGCTGAAATAAAATAATTTGAAGATTTTAGACAGTTTCTAGTGTTATAAAAAGTTTAGTCAATAAAGGCATTTAAAATCCAGCAGAATTCTGCTTAAGAAATAGAATTATATCTTGTGTAAAATTAAGCATTGAAATGAATAATGTGGTTTCCTTTAATGGTGAAATTTATGGAAATTGCTTTGTTATTTGCTTTCCCAATTTACCCAAAGAATTGTAAATTTTTTAGTAGATTTTATATTTGAATTCAAGAAAAGTATTCAATTTTATGATCATGTTTTTAGATAATAGAGCTGGTTACATTATAAAAGTTTAAATATTTATAATGCTTTATACCTGGATGAATTATACAGACTATGAACAGAACATTTACAATATTTCTCTGAAGCTTTATTTTCCCTTTATAGTCACTAAATTCAATGCCTGAATCAAGCTCATAAATTACGTAAATTATTGGTTAGTACAGTTACTATAGCTCTTTCTACATGCTATAATCTTAATCATAATCGCTATAATGTATAAATTGATGGAGCAAAAGGGCAAACAGTTTTTTTTAACCTCAACCAATTTTTAATAATTAATTATTCTGAAATTTACTAAGTTGGTAGTAGAAAACAATAAATTTACAACTTTTCAGCAATGGCACAGCATGATTCCTATGGAGAGTCTGAAAGAATGCCATATGTACACAAAGAAAACCGAGTTTGGGGCAAAGATATTTTCATAGAAATAAATAATATATTTTTAATATCCTTCATAGGCTCAGAGTTTTACAAATATCAAAAAATCTCACTGATATTATTTCTCTGAAACTGAGTATCAAAAGAACCAATGAAGATTTGTAGGATAAATGATTATTTTCACCTACAAGACTATTTTTATACTACTTTTGATCATGACAGTTTCAAAATCTTTAGCATATGAGCCGACTTAGGGAATAAATCATATGTGCAAGCAACTCAGTTTGAAACAAAAGAAGAAAGTGAAATCTGGGTGTTAATCAGTTAGTTAATTTGAAGAGTAATAATATCACTTAATTTAACAAACATTCATTGAGCATTATGCCTGTCTCTGCAGTAATCCTTGGAAACAGATAGTCCAGTGAGAGGTGGTGCTTGTCCCCAAGCAGATCAGTCGATATATATATGTATATGTATATCACCTAAGGATCTTGATATAGAGAAAAGAGACAATAGATAGACAAGTCAGGTAAACAGATAGATATAAAGATAAAAACAAAAACAAAATCCCATTGCTTTTGAGTCAATTCCGACTCATAGCAACCCTATAGGACAGAGTACAACTGCCCCAGAGAGTTTCCAAGGAGCGCCTGGTGGATTCAAACTGCCAACGTTTTGGTTAGCAGCCATTGCACTTAACCAGTACGCCACCAGGGTTTCCAATATAAAGCTAGATAGATGATAGATAGACAGAAAGTTAGAGAGAGAGAGAGAGAGAATGGATGGATAGATAGGTAAAACTCAGTGAACCTTGTAAAGAGACCAGGAAAAGGAAGAAAGGAGTTCAGTGATGAGTATTAAAGAATAGTGTTTAAGCTCAAACATAAGTCTATCTTCCATTAACCCAATGAGAAACACACACACGTACACATGCATACATACATATATAAATATTTTGGTCAATTTAAATATAAAACCTTGAAGGAATATAGAGGAAAAGTTCAAGTATCTATTTATATCTATTTTATTTATTTCACTACGTATATTTAAAACTCATATATAAATATAATTTTCAAATATTTTTATTCCATTCACGTTTCACACACAAAAAATACTAATCTGCTTCAAAGTCAACTCCAACATTAGTGCCCTCTCACCTTAACCGCATTTCTGCGTCCTCTAACTGTTTTCTAGAGTACATATTTGCCACTTCAGTCTAAATTATTTGAAACACAGCACATTTTTGAATTTGTATTTGGTATGTTACCGGAAATGTTAATTCAAGCCATGGGATGTCTATTTGCATATAATGATCTCCACAAAATAATCCCTTCTGATACTGCTATTTTGAGTAATCTTGAAAAGACTTGTTTTCAGTGACATTTGACAATTTAAATATTGATGTATGTGATCATTTTTCAATATTTTTGGGGGGGAGCTCTGCTAAATCAGCGTTTCCCAAAGTTAAAGGAGTACTTAAAAATACTCATACACTAAACAGTTTTGGTAATGTTAAACTTTTTAGAAACTGTAATTGCTGATAGGTGGCGTGACTTTTCAAGAAGATGTAAAAGGCTTTTTTTTTTTTTTCTCCTTTAGAAAAATAATGTTTTTATTTTCATGGAGTATTTTTTTTTAAAGAGTAAAGCTTTGGCCCACTTTGGGAAAAAGAAAGCTGCACTTTACTACTAGTGATACAAATAAAGTTCTGCAAGCACTTTAAAATATCAAGAGTGTAGTGACAGGACATGAAACGGATAAGTCCTTGGGGTTCTTGTACACCTCTCGAAGTATTTGGAACTATATGGACTTGGAATTTAGGCATGGGAGGGGGGCAGTGGGAGTGGGGCTGGGAGAGGCATAAACTGTATTCTAGAAAGCACTGCAGGTGGTCATATTCAAATGATATTTAAGAGTCATATTAAATAGGATTTGGTTGAATGATCCATTAGAAACATGCCTAATCTATCAAATTAGAATATATTCAACATTTTTATCTCAAAGTAATTTATATATTTTGACATGAGTTAGTAGAATGTCTTACTTTTAAATGTCCACACAATGCAATTGCCATTCTGGAATCACAGAGAAGCCAATAGCCACACTGTGGCGATCTGTGGTGATTTTTATTAAGTATATACATTCTAATATAGATTGTTGGCTTTTTTTAAAAAAAAAAAAAAAACTTTTTTCCTTGAATTTTGGAAGAACTCCTGACATAAATGTCAAAGGAGTTCTCCTAGTTAAATCTGTTTAATAAAGTTAAGTAAATGTTCTGCTGATAAATACAGAGCTGCAATATAGAGTACTTAGCGGAGGAAGCCCAAGTGGGAATCGTGTTTCTATTTTGTAGAGAATGGCTTTTCATCCTCTCAACTTCTGAGAATATGTAAACTTTTAGGGGTGCCTTTCCCTTTCTCTTTTACTCCCCTGTTTTCCTCTCACATATTAATTTCTTCTCTTTACTCATTTTTTTAAATCCAAAGTAGGGGTGAGTGGGAAAGGATGTGTCACACAGTAAAGAGAGACATGTCTACATTTCCACTATAACTACCCCAGAACCAAAAGGATTTTCTTTGTTAGATTATCTACATTACTATCTCCAATCTCCCACCTTTAGTTCAATTCTGGCTTGTGTTCCTATTACTCTATTGAAATTGCTCTTGTCAAGGTCAAGTTGACAAAATCCAATGGACACTTCTATGACCTCAATATTAAACCAAAACCAAACCAGTTGCCGTTGAGTGGATTCCAACTCATGGCAACCTTAAGTGTGTAGAGTAGAACTGCATGTCATAGAGTTTTCAAGACTGTGACCTTTCAGAAGCAGATGACCAGGCCTTTCTTCCCAGGCACCTCTGCGTGGGTTCGAACCACGAACCTTCCAGTTGGCAGTTGAGCACTTAACCGTTTGCACCACCCAGGGACTCCTGACCTCAATATTAGAGCAGTATTAAGTTGATCACATCTACTGGCTTCTGTGACACCACCCGATAGTGCTTTTCTTGAACCTACCTTGCCACTCCATCTCAATCTCCTTTGCTCCTTTTCTGAACAACTGCAAAATCTCTGTAAGTCCTAGTAGCTTTATCTTGCAAGATTTTATACTTATGGATTTCCCTTGACTTCTCTGTCTGTTTGATTGGTCCTTAACAGCAACTTAGGTTTGACTGCCTTATCTGACCTGCCTCTTGACTACTGACATATTGCCATTTTGATGTGTAGTACAGTTATCTACTCAGTCACTGCATTTATGTTTTTAGGGGAAAAAACAACTCTCATTATTCATTTTTATCCATTTTATCATGGTTTACACATATAAACTGAAACAAAGTTTTTTCACAAAGTATGGCAAATGTTTGGAATATAATTTGGGTAGAAAGTAGTGAGAAATTGTTCGTGAGAAGACATTTTCCAGGTTCCTCCCTTTCATTTTGCTGAAGTACCTTTCCCACATAATGTTGCATTTTGGGCTGAGAAAACTTCTTTCAGAATCTATGTATTTCATGGGAGTCATTGACTTTACAAAGAGGTCTCATGGCTTCTTCTTTGAGATACAAACAATACATTAATATATCAGAAGTTCAATAGTTTGTTCCAGGTATCAATTGCTGCATCATCAGCCACTCCAAAACATAGTGGGTTAAAACAACCTTTAGTCTGTTCACAAATCTGCCGTGTAGGCAGGGCTTGGCAAGGACAAGTTATCTCTGCTCAATGAAGCACCAGCTGGAGTGGAACAAAGGTTGGGGATGGGACTCATCTGAAGGCTCACTTCCTTACTAGTCTGGTGCCCAGGCTTGGAGGAATCAAACAGCTGAAGGCTGCAACAGAAAAGGTGCCTTTGGCTTCTCTCTGTATTTGGCCTCTCCACAAGGCCTCTCCAGCATGGTGGCTTCAGGTTAGCTATACTTCTTATATGTCAGTTCAGGGTTCCTAAGACTTGTGTTCCAAGGGAAAAAGTGCTTGGTAGAAGCCATATCTACTTTTAGGACATACCCTCATAAATCACATAGATCACTTCAATTTCATTCTATTCATGGAGGTAAGCACAAAGATTCAACCCCCTATCCCTAGCCCCCACCCCGCACCCTCTCACCCCATGTCCCAGGTTCATGGCCACATGCAATCACATTATATTGAATACAGTACGTAGTTGGAGTGCCTGGGTGGTGCAAATGGTTAAGCACTTGGCTACTAACTGAAAGGTAGGCAGTTCGAACTCACCCAGAGGTGCCTTGGAAGAAAGGCCTGGTGATCTGCTTCTGAAAGGTCACAGCCATGAAAACCCTATGGAGGACAGTTATACTCTGCACACATGGAGTCGCCATTAGTCGGACTTGCCTTGATGGCAACTGTTAAATGAATACTTACTGTATTATAAACACATACTTTGCCCATGAAAACTGACTAGATGAATATTGCAGTGTAGCCTAGATTAACATAAAATATAATCTAAGATCCCAAAATAAATACATTGTAAGTAGAGTCATCTGAAGCAATCCAAGAGAGATAAAATGAACATCAACTTGGTATGGAAAAAATATATATTTGAAATGACTGCTGATCCTTTTAAAGCTCCAAATGGATATATCATTTTCAGCAATTACAGAAGTAGCCAGAACACTAAAAGCCGTCTTCAAATATAAAGTATAGGATCTAGAAAATGCATCACTTTTATGTCATTTATATTTCATTTTTAATTTAAACCTCCATCAGTCTTCCCTTTCTAATTCCGTCCATCCATTTCCCCCCTCCATTACTGTTGTCGTTACGTGCCATTGAGTTGGTTCTGACTCATAGCGACAATAGTATGAAACACTGCCCAGTCCTGTACCATCCTCACAATCATTGCTGTGTTTGAGTCCATTGTTGCAGCCACTCTGTCACTGTCTCCATTACAGTTCTCATTTAAAGTATAATCTCTTTTTATAATAAATAATTTTCTTAAGAGTAAAATAACTTCAATTATAACACTGAAGGAGGGAGTGTTGAAGTTAAGCACTTCAAATAATTCCATATTAAGTACCTAAGAACAGGAAATCAAGGGTGCTGACGTGGCTGAGCAGAGGGAAAAAATACAAAGGAGAAGAATTTTATTTAAAATCTACTGACCCCCTGATAATTCGTACATTAAGTTATCACTTATTGGCTATGACTTTGCCTTATCAAAACAACCATCTGAAAAAGGAAAGAGTCATTTTATCATGTGCATCATCACAGGATAATCATTCCTAAGAAGTCAGCTGCCTTGAATTATCTCCTTCAAATAATTGACTAAAATGAAAGTTGTTGAAGCCCTTTCCCTTTCTCTTCACTGATCACATGCTCAGATGCATATATATATTTCTCACCACTCACTGTCTTGCTGTCTCTGCTAACCACACAGTTAATAGCATTTGGGCTTCTTTTGCTATAATGTTCCTTTTAATCCTGAGAGATTCCCTACTGGTATGCAATAAAATGGAGAATGGGTGCATATGGTATCATAATACTTTAAAATCATATTCTTCTGGAAGCTTATACCTGCTGGGAAGCACAAAGGGAAAACTGTTAGAAAATGGTGACTTCCTTTTATAATTCAACCCATAAAGTCAGACCACCGTCTCTAATGTACTAAAAGGAGCATTTTCTCATCCCAGCCACGCACTTCTCCTGAAGGGAGGAGGGTAACTGATGTTATGAAAGTGTGTCCTCTATTGGGTAGAGTTAATGCATCAGAGGCCTCTGTCTTTGAAGCTGTCTGTACTAATTAGAGCTGGAGGCAGACTCTGCTCCTCTACAAAACAGGTTAGTTGAGTGTCAGCTGGGAAGCCTCATCTCATTCCCAAGAAGAATGGTAGGCCCTTAGGAGGAGAGAGTATGAGGAAGACCACTTTGGCCTTAGAATTTTTGACAGCCTAGTTTTAGTGGGTGTAAAATGATATCATGTTGTTGTTGTTAGGTGCTGTTGAGTCAGTCTCGACTCATAGCGACCCTGTGTACAACAGAATGAAACACTGCCTGAGCCTGCGCCATCCCCACAATTGTTGTTATGCTTCAGCCCATTGTTGCAGCCACATCTCCTCGATGATGTGTCAGCCCATCTCCTAGAGAGTCTTCCTCTTTTTTGCTGACTCTCTACTTTGCCAAGCATGGTGTCCTTCTCTAGGGACTGGTTCCTCCTGACAACATGTCCAAAGTATGTGAGATGAAGTTTCACCATCCTACCTTCTAAGGAGCATTCTGGTTGTACTTTTTCCAAGACAGATTTTTTTTGTTTTTCTGGCAGAACATGGTATATTCATTCTTCTTTGCCAACACTATTATTTATTTATTTTATTTTTTCCCATACAAAAATTTATACATACATTGTTATGTGACTCTAATTGCTCTCCACAGGTCCTAACCCTCTCTGCCTTCCCATCTCACCTCCAGACAGAAGGTGCCTATTTAGTCTCTTGTATCTACTTGAGCTAAGAGGCACCCTCCTCACGAGTATCACTTTATTTCCCACAGTCCAGTCCAATCCCTGTCTGAAGAGTTGGCCTAGGAAATTGTTTTAGTTCTGGGCTGATAGAGAATCTGGGGGCTATGCTTTCTGGGGTTCCTCCAGTCTCAGTCAGACCATTAAGTCTGATCTTTTTACTAGAATTTGAGTACTGCACCTCACTTTTCTCCTGCTCCGTCAGGGACTCTCTGTTGTATTCCCTGTCAGCGAGGTCATTGGTGGTAGCTGGGCACCATCTGGTTCTTCCGGCCTCAGGCTGGTGAAGTCTCTGGTTTATGTGGCCCTTTCTGTTTCTTGGGCTAATACTTCCCTTGTGTCTTTGGTGTTCTTTATTCTCCTTTGCTCCGGAAAGGTTGGGACCAATTGATGCATCTTAGATGGCTGCTTGCTAGCTTTTAAGACCCCAGATGCCACTCACCAAAGTAGGATGCAGAACATTTTCTTAATAAGCTTTGTTATGCCAATTGACCAAAAAGTCCCCTGAAAGCATGGTCCCCAGGCCCCTACCCCTGCTACTCTGTCCCTCAAAGTGTTTTCTTATATTCAGGAAACTTCTTAGCTTTGG
>NW_004444247.1:320442-321635 GCF_000243295.1 Trichechus manatus latirostris
GCTGACTTCCCCTGTAGTGTGTGCTGTCCTTCCCTTCACCTAAGATAATTCTTATCTACTATCTAGTTAGTAAATAACCCTCCCTCCCCACCCTTGTAATCATCAAAAAATCCTAGGCTGTAATCTCTTGCTAGTGCCTCCTGTTGCCTGAACCAACATGGCAGTCAAATATTGTATAGCCTAGGAATTGCAGCCTGTGGGAGTCATCCCCTGAACATTAGATAGCAGAGGAGGGAAAGAGTAAGGAATGGATTGGGGGGCAAATAGATCCAGGACTGACATACCGTACTGACAGACTAAAAAAGAAAAATCGTATCTAACTTGATACAGAAAACTATTAGATGAAAATCAACATTAATTCCTGATAAAAAAGAAACATTATCAAACTAGATAAAGGATATCTACGAAAAATCTGTAGCAAACATCATCTTTAGTGAGGAAACATTGCAAACTGGGAACTAGATGAGGATGGCTGCTATTGCACGTTGTAATTGATAGAGGTACCTGCCAGTGCAGTCACGTGAAGCTGATGAAATTAAAGGGCTAGGGATTGGAAAATAAGAAACAAAGTTTGCATGATTAATAGATGATTAGACTGTGTATGAGGAAAATCCAAAAGAACTAAATATGAACAATTTAATCAATAAAAGAATGTTTTTCTCTGTGTTTAAACCTTTTCTTGAGTTCTTATAATAGTGGTCTCATACAATATTTGTCCTTCTGTGACTGACTAAATTCACTCAGCATAATGCCCTCCAGCTTCCTCCATGTTATAAGATGTTTCATGGCTTCATTGTTGTTCTTTATCACTGGGTAGTATTCCACTGTGTGGATATACCATAATTTGTTTATCCATTCGTCCGTTGATGGGCACCTAGGTTATTTCCATCTTTTTGCTATTTTGAATAGTGCTGCAATGAACGTGGATGTGCATATATCTATTCGTGTGATGGCTCTTATTTTTCAGGGATATATTGCAAGGAGCGGGATGGCTGGATCATATGGTACTTCTATTTCTAGCTTTTTAAGAAAGTGCCAAATCGATTTCCAAAGTGGTTGTACCATTTTACATTCCCACCAACAGTGTATAAGCATTCCAGTCTCTCCACAACCTCTCCAGCATTTATTATTTTGTGTTTTTTGGATTAATGCTAGCCTTGTTGGGGTGAGATGAAATCTCATTGTAGTTTTGA
>NW_004444247.1:322810-329612 GCF_000243295.1 Trichechus manatus latirostris
CAGTTGGGTCTGTTGTGATATCACCCATCTCATTTCTTATACGGGTTATCTGCTTCCTCTCCAGTTTTTCTCTTTTGTCAGTTTGGCCAGTGGTTTATCAATTTTGTTGATCTTTTCAAAGAACCAGCTTTTGGACTTGTTAACTCTTTCAATTGTCTTTCTATTCTCTATTTCATTTAATTCTGCTGTAATTCTTAGTTTTTCCTTCCTTCTGGCACCTGTGGGCTTCTTTTGCTGCTCTCTTTCTACTTATTCCAGTTGTAGGGTTAACACTTTGATTATGAGCCTTCCTTCCTTTTGGATGTGTGCATTTATCGCTATAAACTCACCTCTGAGCACTGTTTTTGCTGTGTCCCAAAGGTTCTGGTAGGATGTGTTTTCATTCTTGTTTGATTCTATGAATTTACTTATTCCATCCTTAATTTCTTCTATAACCCAGTAGTTTTTGAGCAAGGTGTTGTTCAGTTTCCATGTGTTTGATTTTTTTTCCTTGCTTTTTGTGTGGTTGATTTCCACTTTTATGGCTTTATGGTCAGAAAAGATGCTTTGTAATATTTCAATGCTTTGGACTTTGTTAAGGCTTGCTTTATGGCCTGATATGTGGTCTATTCTAGAGAATGTTCAATGTGCATTGGAAAAGAAAGTATACTTGGCTGCACCAACACCATAATTTAAATGTGTCAATTCTTTTTCAATCTTCCTTTTTTATTATCCAGCGTTTGCATACATATGGTATGATACCATATAGTACCTTAATATTTTTTCCCTGTACAGTTAAAGGAGGCTTGGTGCAATGGTTAAGTGCTCAGCTGCTAACTGAAGGGTTGGCAGTTTGAACCCACCAGCGGCTCTGTCAGAGAAAAGACCTAGTGATGGGCTCCTGTAAAGATTATAGCCTAGCAAACCCCATGGGACAGTTCTACTCTGTCACATGTGGTCTCTGTGAGTCAGAATCAACTCTACAACACCTAACAACAACAACCAAACAGTTAACATATTCAGGAATTGTCTATAAATCTGGTACTTTCTTTAAGAAAGAAAAGTATTCAATTTCTTTAATGACTATAAGATACTGCAGGTTATTTTATGTCTCCATGAGTTGATAATTAAATGGCTTTTCATTTACAACAATTACAGTTTATTCTTTTTTTAAGTTGACTGGTGATTTTTGGCAGTGTCTTGTTACTTGCTTATTTTTTTATTCCAAAGTTTAATTTTGTAAAGAGTTAATACAAAGCTCTTTTATATTCTTCATCTGATGATTCCAATATCTGAAGTCCTTGTGGAGGGAGGGGTCTAAATCTTTTATGTATTATTTCCGCTGATTCTGTATTATGGTGGCTTGTTTACTTGTGGTTTTGGTGATTTTTGGTTATGAGATGATATATAGTTGATTGTAACTATGGGACTCTCAGGGACTAAAATATGGATTTTTTTCCTACTGGGGTCCCAGGTTCTATTCCTTCCCCAAACTCCTATTCTAAACACCATATAGTCATCCATTCAGTTTCTTTTCAGTTCATTCATTTCCCTCCCCCTTTCCACTTTCTTCCACCTTTGGGAATTCCCCTTACTTTTTTTTTAAAGATCAGCAATGTATTAAAATATTTGTTACAAAATGTTATAGGCCGATAGAGATAGATAGTTGCTGTCTGGTCAGCTCCAACTCATGGCAACTCCAAGTACAGCAGAACAAAATGTTGCCCAGTCCTGGGTCACAGTTGCCAGCAAGTTCAAGTCCATCATTGCGGCTATTGCGCCAATCCATCTCATCAAGGGTTCACCTCACTCTCATTGGCCCTCTACTTCGCTAAACATGATTTCCTTATCTAGTGATTGATCACTCTTGATAATGTGTCCAAAGCAAGTGAGTAGGACAATGCTCTGTAGTGATCCATAGGTTTTCATTGGCTGATTTTCAGAAGTAGATCACCAGGCCTTTCTTCCTAGTCTGCCTTCATCTGGGGACTCCGCTAAAACCTCTCCACCAAGAGTGACCTTGCTGGTATTTGAAATATTGTTGGCATGGCTTCTAGCATCATAGCAACACTCAAGCCACCACAGTACAGTAAACTGACAGATAGGCAGTGGGCAACGTGTTATAAAGGATTGTAAAAGGGAAAACAATCTATGATTCATCAAAGACTATCTCCCCATTTCTGTATTAGAAGCAAATAACAGAGATGGAAGAAGAGCAGAAATAGTATAATTAACATTACCTGGGGCCTCTATGGTATTCCAATTGCTGCTGCCACCCCTGCTAGTCCAGTCTCCACCTCTTTAACTCTTCAGGTCCTGCTACCACTTATAAGTTTTCTGTAGACTCACAGATCCAATTCAACAATAACAATAAAAGAACCTTTCCCTTCTCTTTCACCTTATCATCCATTTTTCCTTTCTCTTTCCCTTGCTTTCCTGATTAATTCAGTTCTAAAGCCATTAGTTAGGGCAGAGAAAGCTAGGTAAGCAAGGAGGAGTGTAATGGCCTGGGGAGTTACAACCCAACCAGGCTAATAAGGGTATCCATGTGGTGGTGGGGGCAGTGACCTAGCATGAGGAGTTGGGGCATGAGCAGAGTGAGAATGGCATCCATGCAAGTAAGCAGTCTGATGTGGGTGTCACATCACATGTAGGGTGAGGAATGCTTCCATGCGTGGGAAGTGGGCCGGTTTGTAATGTCAGAACCCAGGTGGGGTAAAGAAGACCTCCATGAGTGGGGACAGCCCAGCACAGGTGTCAGAACCCAAACAGAATGAGGAGGCAGTCTGTACAGGGTACAGGCCTGCATGGGGTTTGCAAGCAAGAGAAGAAATGGAAGGAAGTTGATGTGGAGGTAAAGTTTGGCATGTGTGTCAGACCTTAAGTCGGGTGAAGAGGGCACTCTTGTCTATGGGTGTCTGGCATGAAGAGTGAAAGCCTAAGTAGGGTGATGAAAGTGTCAAAGTGCCAGGAAGGCCAGTGTCTCGGAGCCTGACTACAGTGAAGAGGGCATCCACGTGGGTGAGGGCTGGATTGGAAAGCCAAAGTTCAAGTAGGCATCCAAGTAGAAGAGGGGGCCATGGCAGTGATGGTAAACTGGTTATATCCAGGGGGGTTTATCAAATAAGTAAATATATTAAGGATAATAGGAGCCAGGATTCTCACTGGTGAAGAAGGAATTTATAAATATGGAAAGGGAGAATACTAAAGAGCCTGTTATTTAAAATATATATATATATATGTATATAATAATTACACACAGACATTTACATGTACCTGCACATGTGTATACACATACATGCCTTGGAGTGGCTAGTCACCCAACGACATTGAGCTATTGGCATCCTGGCTTCTAAACAATAATCTCCACTAAGAGAAACCAAGGATATTTTGAAAAATGGATGATCTCATGGCTGGAGCAGAAAAGGTATAGGATGAACCTGGAACATCCTCTTGTGTCAGGAGACAAGGAAATGTACAAAGAATGTTGGGAACATGTCAAAAGGACACAAATTGAAGAGGCTCCTATTGGCCAAATCTGGGATCAGGATCCACACTAAAAACTAAGCCATTGCTATTGAGTCAATTCCAACTTATGGAGTCTCAGCGTTACAGAGAAGAACTGCTCCATAGGGTTTTCTTGGCTGTAATCTTTACCAAAGCAGATCACCAGGCCTTTCTACCTTGGCATTGCTGGGAGGGCTCGGACCGCCAGCCTTTAGGTTAGTTGTTGTTGTTATGAGCCGTCGAGTTGATTCCTTTAGGTAAGTAGTCGAGCACATGTTTGGGCCACCCAGGGATCTGGGATCAAGATAAATACTGGTAATAATGGATTGTAATCCATTTAATAAAATAGGAAAACCTGAATCTATACTGATATAAATGAATAAATAATTTTAAAGTTTGATGCAGAACAGGGCATTTACATAGTTTCAAAGTAACTCTTCCACAAAATACCTATTAATAAAAAAGGAGAACAAGTAACTCTTCAGTGGAGGAGCCTGGCAGATGTCCTCTTAGTCAAGTTAACAAAGTGAGCATCCTAGTAATGAGGCAAATCAAAACTGTGCACCTCCTGTTGGGTGGCATTGTGAATAACACAGCATCACTTGATAACATGCTCCTAATTATAAGGAAACAACAGACAAATCCAAACTAAGGGAAATTCTACAAAGTAAGTGGCCTATAATTGTTAAAATTGTCAAGTCATGAAAGTCAAAAGTTAAGGAACTGTTTTGGACTGAAGGAGACAAAGGAGATATGATAAATTAATGCAACATCTGAATCTGAGCTAGATTCTTTGGTTTTAAAGAGCATCATCGCAACAGTTGTTATAATTAAATCGAGTCTGAAAATTAGGCAGTAGTCATTTAATATGTTAAGTTCCTGATTTTAATGCTAAAACAAGGGCATTCTCTTACATCACTTATGTAGATATAGAGACCAAACTTTTGGGGAGTGTTGAGGTCTCAGGTCAGCAACTTATTCTCTAAGAATTCAGGATAAAAAATTATCCTTGTACTTGCAACTTTCCTGCACGTTTGAGATTACTTCAAAAATATTTATACAAAAAAGATCAATCATCACTGGCAGATGTGATATATGCCTGAAATGTAGTGTGAAATCTAGAAATATTGATGAAGTGATTTGTTGAGCAAATTGAAAAAGAATGGAAAGAAAGTACTTATATTTTGTTAAAATTTAATTTATATGCCCAGAAAACAAATAAATGGGAATACATGCATTAAACTTCTAAAAAGAATAAAAATAGATTCAATATACAGAAATTAGGTTATAGCAAATTGTTTAAGAATGCATGTATTGGATATATTTAAAACTACTTCTATAGGTAACCTGGAGTCCCGGGTGGTGCAAATGGCTCAGTGCTCAACTACAAACCAAAAGGTTGGTGGTTCTAACTCACCCAGCGGCGCCACAGAAGACAGGCCTGGCAATCTGCTTCAGAAAGGTCACAGCCTTGAAAACCCTAAGGAGCAGTTCTACTCTGCACGCATGGAGTCGCCATGAGTCAGCATTGGCTAGACATCAACTGGTTTTGTTTTGTGTTTTTTTTTTTAATATATATATGTAACCTATATTTTTTGACATTACAAAACCCTGAAAAGAAAAAAGAAATATGATCAAAACAGCAGGAATCAATCAGTCTTTATCAGCCTTTAGCCCTATTCATTTGTGGAAAATCCATACCATCTAAAAGTCCTTCAAAATGGTTCCAGGTGTCCCTAGAGTGTGACTTGTGTCTCTTTGGTCATAAGGTGGCAGCAGTGATTATCTTCCTATTATGCTCTAGTTGCCTATAAAGAGGTTTCCTTGTTTGTTCACATGGTCTCTAGGTGGAGCAAACAGATTATGGTCAACTGCTAATCTAAAGCTAGGCAGTTGGAACCCATCCAGTGGTACCATGAAAGAAAAGGCCTGGCAATCTGCTTCCATAAAGATTACAGCCAAGAAAACTCTATGGAGCAGTTCTATCCTGTAACACATGAGGTTTCCATGAATCAGAATCAACTTGAAAGCAACTACTAACAAGAAGGAGTCCTTGGGTGACGCAAATGGTTAACCAAAAAGGTTAGAGGTTTGAGTCAACTTAGAAGCTCTTTGGAAGAAAGGCCTGGCCATTGAAAACCCTATGGAGCACAGTTCTAATCTGACACAGATGCTTTCATCATGTTGACTAGTACCTGGTGTTGAGGTGATAATGACTAAGACGAGAATATCATCCTCTGTCATTGGCAAAGCCATTAACATACAACTTCATCATTGTGGAAGGCACCACTCAGAAACAGCTATAACAACACATCTGAATTCTTGCATTAATTCAATTTTAGTTTCTTATTTGTTCTCTGATTGCAGTTTCCTTATGCTAGCTAGGATTTAGGCAAGAGTCCAACACTGGAAAGGAGCACAATCTAAGTGGCATATTAGCCTCTCCTTGCAATCTCTCTCCTTTCCTGGATCCATTGGCTATCCCTCTGTTTTCTCTTTTTGTCTTTTTTTTTCCAACAAGGTTAACTGATACACCTACCTCTGTCTATCATTTAGGTATGTACAGATATGATTATATCTCAGAATTGTCAAAGCTTTGACTCAAGCATAACCCTACCTACACCTGAACGTCATTCTAGTTCATCACATGTGCAGTACATTACACTGTTTTTAAGAAAGGTATACCAAACTCATTACTCTATATTGCACTGTAAGTTCATTTATGCCATTTATAGTGTTAAAAACATCAACAGTTTTAAATAAAACCCTTACAAAAGTCCAAGACCATCTCTATAATGTAATAACACATGCACTGTTATTTCTAACTTTCTTCTAAAATCTTATTTCTGCTTTTTAAAATTTTCAAGAACATATATACAGAAAGAAAGGATCATACCGTATGACATTGTATCATGTAACTATGATTTGTACTAGTATACATATAGTCCATAAAAGTGTAGTAAAAATGAATTATCTACCGTATTTTCATGCAAATAATGCAGGCCTTCTATGTTTGTTTGCCAACCGCGCCCTCCTCCCACGAGGTATTTTTGTAAGGCTGCTATGCTACTTTTTTTACAGCAACATGTGAAAAAAATTGGCCTAGCTGCACTTATAAAAACACCTCTCTGAGAGAGGGTGCGGTTGGCAAACAAACGTAAAAGGTGCACGTTATTTGTGTAAAAATACTATATTTTGAAATTATGAACAACTGAGAATTGTTTTTTAATATTTTATTGTACTTCAGGTGAAGGCTTACAGAACAAATAGTTTCTCATGAAACAGTAGTACCCATGTTGTTTTATGACATTGGTTA
>NW_004444247.1:335994-360099 GCF_000243295.1 Trichechus manatus latirostris
AACCGCAAAGTTCCCAGGGATCTCACCGATGTAGCTATGAGGTCTGGGGAAGTCGCCCTCAGCTGTTGCAGTACAGCCTGGCTAGAAGGCGTAGAGGTATACAATGCCTGGTATTCAGGGATCAGAAAGAGAAGGAAGATATAGAGAGACGAGAAACTGAGCAATGAAGAAAGACAAAAAGGGAAAAAGAGACAACTGAGAATTTTAAATCTCTTTTAACTAAAGTAATTTAATTAGTCTTTAAAATTGTTCTTTGTTGAGAAAAGTAAATTTAGCCCCTTTATTTTAGTGAAACTATGCATCAAATTGTTTACAAAAAAACATTAAATTGAGATTTAAAATGTACAAATTTTAATATCCTTTGACATATTGAGCAAATGTAGATTTGACAAATAAAGAGTGGTTTTTACTGCTTCAGTAAACAGCATGATCATGGAAGAAGTTATATCTTTTAAGAAAGCAAGTTAGTAGTAATTAAAAATGTACATTAGATGAATAATACAGTTCCTTTTAAGAGAGGGTCTTCATTTGTAACACTTGCTTAGATGCTAATGTATAATTTAAATTCCTTTGGGATTTTCAAATAAGGCAGGATAAATAGCACGCACATATACATTCACACCCTAAAATAAAAAGCTGAGCTCATACAGCTTCAGGAAGGAAAACAATTTCAGAGCAAAAGCTTAACATTAAATATGGGAAAAGACAAAAGATAATTTCAAGGTTTCCAATAGAGATTATACAATAGCAGCTACTCAAGGAGACAAGAAGGGCATTACAACAGTAATTATTTTTGTAACATCATCTTTTTTAAAATGAGAATTTCCTTTTTTTAAATTTTAGTGAACCCTGCAATTTGTTTTAATGTCCTTTTCCTCTTTGATTTATATTCTTATTAGATAGTTTTTTTCTTAGATCTTAGTATAGTAGATGGATTATAAATAATAATCTGCATGCATACCTATGTTACCTTAAAAATTTAACACTGTTAATTTACTGGGGGAAAATCCAAAGATAATAAAAATACAAAAAAATATTAAAATTAGGAGAATTAAGAGGGTTTTTAAAAATAAGCTTATTTTTTATTTCCTTCTGGATTATTTGACACCAGACTATGGGCTACTCCTGGGATAGAAGGGAGATGAGCCTCCAGTAAGTTCTTACCTATTTCTTAGGCATTTCCACTTTGCCCATTAAGGCATTTATGCCTTCACCCATTTCTTTCACAAATTGGTTTTATGCTCCATTGAATTATATATTAATAATCATGCATATAGGAACTTCTTAGAGAGTAGAATTTTTCTCTCCCTCTTTAGAGGCCAATATTTGAGTCAAGAAGGTTTTGAATATTCAGGCATCAGTATAAGAGTTGTTCTTTGTTTCTCTCATTCCTAGCTAATTGAGTTAGTAACCTTATACTAAGATCTGAGGAGGTTTTCTAAGAGCTCTCTACATCCTTACTTGGAAGGGCTGTGCAATGTATTTTTTGGTTGTTAAGACTCTGCCTGGAACACCAAGTAGTCTGATTACAGCTTATAAGGAATTTCAAATACATTGGACTAGTTAATATTGGAAACTTCTCAAGACAAAAGGTAAATGGTTGCAATAATGAGATAGTCTTACCTGTCTTTTCCAACAAAGTGCTTTATGAATCCAACCACACCTCCTGTGACTGGGAATGCTGTATGGAAGGGAAAACAAATTGGTGAGAGAAAACAGGTTAGTTCAACTTGTAAAATCATTTTGAATGCTCTTTTCTCTGCAATTTTCTAGATTTCTCTATGTATAATGAGGCTACACGCCAATAAGATATACGCCTACTACTCACACTGGCTGTGATGGTTAAGGTTATGTGTCTGTCGGCTGAGCCATGATTCTCAGTGGTTTGGCAGTTACGTTATGATGTAATTTGGCAGTTACATAATGATATAATTTGACAGTTCTGTAATGATGTAATCTGGCAGTTACATAATGCGTAATTTGGCAGTTATGTAATGATTTCATCTGGCAACTATGTAATGATGTAGTCATCCTCCATTTTGTGATCTGATGTGGACATCCTCCATTTATATTTGATGTTGATTTTTGCATAACAGCTCAGTATTTGGGACCTAATCATGTCGATAAGTGAGGAGTGCGTGTACTAATATTCTCTTTAAAATATTACATTTTAATACACCTGATCCCAGGAGTCTAGGTTCTATGGCTGGGAGTGGAAGCGTAATGGGGGAGATAGCAGGAGGGGTGACAACGTCAATGTTTTCTCCCTTAATCATGATGTTGCTCATTGTTCCAGTTGTGAGGATTTTTGTTTTATTTATGTTGAGGTGTAATCCATACTGAAGGCTGTAGTCTTTGATCTTCATCAGTAAGTGCTACAGGTCCTCTTCATTTTCAACAAGCAAGGTTGTGTCATCTGCATATTGCAGGTTGTTAATGAGGCTTCCTCCAATCTTGATGCCATGTTCCTCTTCATTTGATCTAGCTTCTAGGATTATTTTCTCAGCATACAGATTGAGTGAGTCAAAATCAACTTGACTGCCGTCCATTAGTTTGTTGGTTTATGATTTATCATTACTATAACTCTGTGGTAAGAGAGCTTGTTCTGCACACCTAAAAATTATTCCAAGGAGTGTTGGGAATGGGAGAATATGTCAAGCTACAAAATACTCCATGAAAATGATCCCCTGTCTTTATTTAGGTGTCACATGAGGGTATACATTGGTTATTGTGCACAGGTTTTTTTTTTTTTTTTTTGAGATTGGCTTTTTTTAGTGCTTTAGATGAAGGTTTACAGAGCAAACTGGTTTCTCATTAAACAATTAGCACACATTTGTTTTGTGACACTGGTTGCCAGACTCACATGTCAACATTCTACCCTTCTCAAACTTGGGTTCCCCATTACCAGCTTTCCTGTCCCCTCCTGCCTTCTCGTCCTTGCTCCTGGGCTAGTGTGCCCATTTAGTCTCATTTTGTTTTATGGGCCTGTCTAATCTTTGGCTGAAGGGTGAACCTCAGGAGTGACTTCAGTACTGAGTTAAAAGAAGGGTATCTGGGGGCTATAGTTTCAGAGTTTCTTCAGTCTCTGTCAGACCAGTAAGTCTGGTCTATTTTTGTGAGTTTGAATTTTGTTCTACATTTTTCTCCAGTTCTGTCCGGAACCCCCTATTGTGATCCCTGCCAGAGCAGCCTGTGGTGGTAGCTGGGCACTATCTAGTTGTGCTGGACTCAGTCGGTGGAAGCTGTGGTAGTTGTGGTCCATTAGTCTTTTGGACTGATCTTTCCCTTGTGTCCTTGGTTTTCTTCATTCTCCCTTGCTCCAGACAGGGTGGGACCCAGTATCTTAAGTGGCCACTTGCAAGCTTTTAAGACCCTAGACACTACTCACCGAAGTAAAAAGTAGAACATTTTCTTTATAAACTATGTTATGTCAATTGAGCTAGGTGTCCCCCGAGACCATGGTCCCCAGCACTCAGCCCAGTAATTTGGTCCCTTAGGGAATTTAGATGTGTCTATGAAGCTTCTATAGCTTTACTTTGGTCAAGTTGTGTGCACACAGTGTTTGACCTTTCTTTCAGTTTATAGAGTTGAAGTACAGTTCTAATGCTTAGAAGTAAATTATTTTCTTGTAATTTCTTCCCAGAGCTTGCCTTTGTGAACCATCTACTATTTCTTAAATACCCACTTTACTAGTACTTGGTAACTGAATATTACTTAATTTGGGGTCACATTCCCTTCCGATTATAGAGATTGAGGATATGGACGATGCCATGATATAACTTAACATAATTATAGAAAATATTATTCTAATAGGAAAATAAGTTCTATTCTTATAGCCAGGTAAGAGAGAGTTCAAGAACTATGAGGAAAATCATGGGAAGACAGCTAAGTAAGAAGCTTACGAAAATTATCCAAGTAAGATTATGCCTTTACACCTAATATTTTAATAAGTTCAGAACTACTACACAAGTAAATACAATATTAACTTTATCTATGCTTGGTAAAAAAACCAAGTCATTGCCATTGAGTCTATTCTGACTCATGGTGACTTCATTTGTTACAGGATAGAACTGAGCTCCTTAGGGTTGTCTTGGCTGAATTTTTATGGAAGTAGATAGCCAGGTCTTTCTTCTGTGGTGTTCCTAGGTGGGTTCAAACCACCAACCTTTTGGTTAGGAGCCAATGGTAAACCACTTGCACCACCCAGGGACCTTGGTGTTACAATAATACAAATTGTTTAAAGTTTCCTCTTCCATGGGTTGACACACCAATCTTTATTTACTTGTCTTTGGTTCCCTAGTCATTGTGTTGAGGACTCTACTGAGGCCAAAAGACCCGTTTTAGAGCCAGATAAAAGGGACTAGGAGGGTCCAGTCCACACAGCCCAATGGTGGCAAGAATTGCAGGGAGCAGAGTTAATTGAAGATGGCAGATCTAGCAGCTCTCTATTTCTAAATAGATTATCTAAGTGGTAATTATTTCTACTTTTTGCATCCCAGTGCCTCTCACTAACGTGAAAAAAAAAAGAAGATGAAGAAGAGTGTACAAGACAGGAAGTGAGGCAAATATTAGAACACAGAAATCAGATAACAGAGTATAAGCATGGAATGGTATTACTAGAGCATATTCTCCCTTACTCTCCCCCAAACTTGGATTCTTTCTAAAAGCCAGAAGACTAGCAACTGTGACTAAAAGCCTTCTTCTCATGTGTAAAAAGAAAGGTGATGTATTTTAAAGCACATTGTAAATGTTACAGTTCATTGCAAATATGAGGTATTCTTAGTATATTTTAGAGTATATTATTGTATATATGTTATTATTAGAAAAATGTATATTTTTGTTAAGTGTTACACAAATGTAAGTTATCATAAGAAGAAGGTATGATCATAATTTTGAGGAAATTGAGCAAGCTGCTCCAGGATAAGTCCTTAGTTTTCAGAACAACAGAGTCCCTCGGTAGTGCAAACGGTTGAGTTCTCAACTACTAATATCGAACCCACCCAGATGGACTTTGGAAGACAGGCCTGGAGATCTATTTCTGAAAGGTCACAGTCTTGAAACCCATGTGGAACAGTTCTACTTTGACAGATGGGGTCACTATGAGTTGGAATAAACTTGAAGGCAAATAACAGCAGCAACAATATATAATTGAAAAATTAAATATACAGAATTATTGATTAAATGTCATTTCTGTCTTTAGAAAAGGAGTACTGGTGGTTCAGTGGTTAAGTGCTTGGCTGCTAACCAAAAGGTTGGTGGTTTGAACCCACTAGCTGCTCTACAGGAGAAAGATCTGGGCAGTCTGCTTCCATAAAGATTACAGCCTTGGAAACCCTATGAGATAGTTCTACTCTGTCCTATAGGGTCGCTATGAGTTGGAATTGACTCGACAGCAACAGGTTTGGTTTACTTTTATCTTTAGAAATAAAATATATATGTATATACATTAACTACAATCACATACTCCAGTGATGAGATATTAATTTCCACTATCAAAAATTATATTTTACAGCTTGTGAGCAGCCATCTAAGATACTCCACTGGTCCCACCCCTTCGGGAACAAGGGAGAATGAAGAAAACAAGATACAAGGAAAAGATGCGTCCAAAGGACTAATGGACCACAACTACTACGGCCTCCACCAGACTGAGTCCAGTACAACTAGCTGGTGCCCGGCTACCACCACCGACTGCTCTCACAGGGATCACAGCAGAGGATCCCATACAGAGCTAGAGAAAAATGTAGAACAAAATTCTAACTCACAAAAAAAGACCATACTTACTGGCCTGAAAGAGACTGGAGAAACCCCGAGAGTATGGCCCCCAGACACCCTAAGAGGGGACATGAAAGCTGGACAAATGGAAATGGGGAATCCAAGCTTGAGAAGGGAAGAGTACTGACATGTCGCAGAGTTGGCAACCAATGTCACAAAACAATATGTGTATTAAATGTTTAATGAGAAACTAATTTGCTCTGTAAACTTTCACCTAAATCACAACAAAAAAGAAGAAATGACTGCGAATCCCTCCCCCAAAAAATGATATTTCACCTAATATTTAAATCACTTTTTTATTTATGTATACAGTATTATCTATACTACTAAAACCCTACTAGATGGATTAGGCATCCTCTGGCCTCTCTCAGAGATGAACTTATTTTAATTTTCCAGGTAATTTAAACAAAAGTCAGTAAATAGTATGTTGTCATAAAATGCTGATCTCAATTAAATACTATTGACTGTTTCTCAAGCTGTCTTTCCCTCTGGGATAGGAAAAGGAAGTGGTTGATTTTCCGGTGCCTTTGCTACTTGATACCAAAACCAAACCAATTGCCATCAAGTTGATTCCGACTCAAAGTGACCCTATAGGACAGAGCAGAACTGCCCCATAGGGTTTCAAGAAGGAGCTGGTGGATTTGAACTGCTGACCTTTTGGTAATAGAGATTGGAAAATAGGTGGGGAGCTAATGAAGTTACAGATGCTATAAACTTGTCGTTCTGAACAATCACTGAGACTGAACAGCTCAGAAGAGCAAATCTTGCATTTATAATGGCTAGTCTCTTGAAAAGTACATACATAAACACTTGACTGACCTTCTCTGTACTACTTGGACTATAGGAGCATTAATTACATAAGCTTGGAAAGCACGGTTTTGTATTTTTCATCTTCTCATCATGCTTCAAAGAACTATGATAGTTGAATCTGATAAAATATCAAGAAAAATGAAAGATAATATTAGCAGGAAAATGGACAATAGATCTGTGGATCAGAACTGAGAAGCATGAACCAAATACATATGCATGTGAGAATTGAATGTTTGATAACAATGTTTTAAATCAGTGTGTGTGTGGAGGGGGGACAGAAGTTTGCTTAAAAGGTGAATCAATTTGATGTCTATTTTCAGAAAATAAAAATAAATTAAATAAAGGCACATCCCTAAGTTACACTATTCATGAAAAAATAATTTCAAGATGAATTAAACATTTAACACCAAGAAATAAAAATAAAACATTGTATTTAAGTGTTAGAAGGAAAAGACTGTTTAGGATCTTGAGCTAAGACTGGCTTCATTGAAGAGTTCAGAAAACAAACAAAAACACAAAGTACATCATATAGATTATACATCATATAGATTATACATCATGTAGATTATACCTCATATAGATTATACATCATATAGATTATACATCATATAGATTATACATCATATGCTAAATTTGTTTTTTTGTAAGACAAATGACAGCACAAAAAGTTATAAATCAAGTGCAAGATTGTAGGATAATATTTGCAAAATATATAGCAGACACAGGATTAATGTCAATAACATGCAACTTATTACAATAAATCATCAAAAGTTAAAAAAAAATAACCAAATAAAAAGTGGGCAAATTCACAAGAAGTAATTCACAGAAAGCAATGTATAGAATAGAAAGTACAAAAAATGGTCAATCACGGATTAGAAGATGCTCAAATGCAGTAGCTATCAGGGAAATTCAAACAAAATAAACAAGACACCATTGTTTTTAACCCATCAGATCAGTAGAAGTTGCAAAATATGAAATACCGTTGTTGATATGGTTGGACAGAAACAGAATTTCTCCTACTCTGCTGGTAAGAGTAATAGGAATTTTGACAAAAATAATTCAAAATAAAATACCATATAGCCTATGTCTGTAAAATTTTATTTCTAATTGTTTGTAGGATGATAAGGACAAATTCAAACACACATGCATAGGAGTGTTTAGTTCAGCTGTGTAATAACCCAAAATGGAAACAGTGTAAATGTCCATCAGTAAGGAAAATACTAAAAACTTTGGAATATCCATACTATGAAATACTATGTAGCAGTTAAAAAGAATGAGACAGAACTAAATAAAATTTCATGTATAGCTCCCCAGGACACATTGCTGAGTTTAAAAATGCAAGAATTATGTATGTGAAAACACACAATAAAAAGAGAAATAAAATACACCAACCACTAGCATTACTGCACATAATTTCAACATATTCTACATGTTTTAATTTCATGTAAGAAAATGCATTAATGTTTTATTTTTGTATATATACATATATGCAAACTAATGGCAAGAGAAAACAATATAATCAATAAAACCACTGAGCCCATGAATGTTAAATTCTAGTGGGCAGATGGATAATAAAAAAAATAAGTGGTAAAACAAACAGCATTTTAGATAGGAATAAGTGCTAAGGAGAAATAATAGTGAAAGAAAGGAGGAAAAAAGTGTGAAGGCCAGAACAAAAATTTTTATTTGGGTGGCCAGAAAAAATATCACTTAGAACATACTATTTGTGCAGTGATTTCTAGAAAATGAGGAAGTGAGCCATAAAGCTATCTGGAATAAGAGCATTCCAGGCAGGGAGTTCAAGGCTGTGGCATGGAAATGTGCCTGACATGTTCGAGAAAGAATAAGGAAGCTACTTTGGCTGGAGTGGAATGAGTGTGGGGTATATGAGGTCAGAAAGTAATGTGGAGAGGGGACACATATGTAGGTCCTTGTATGTCATAGAAAGGACTGGCTTTTACTTTGAGGGAGATGAGAAGCCATCATAGGATGTTGAGCTCAAGAGTGACATCATCTGCTATCATTTTTAACATAGTCATCTAAACAACAAAACAACAATCTGTTGCCATCAAGTTGATTCTGACTCATAGCGACCCTAGAGGACAGAATAGAACTGCCCCATAGGATTTTCAAAGCTGTAATCTTTACAGAAACAGACTGCCAAATCTTTCTCCTGCAGAGCGGCTGGTGGGTTCAAATCATCTACCTTTTGGTTAGCAAGCCAGCACTTAACCACTGCACCACCAGGGCCCCTTTCATAGTCATCTAGGCTTCTATTTTAAGAAAGGATTTGTCTAGAGAAACTGAGATTTGAACCCAGCAGCCATTCTGCATATATATACAGGGTCGCTATGAGTCGGAACCAACTCGACATCACGTAAAAACAACAACAACATGTACAGGAAGAGACAGATTGATTTTTACTTCAAGGGATTGAGAGGTGGGTGGTGGAGGGGGAATGGCAAGTCCAAAATCCATGGGTCAGGTGGCAAGCTTGAGAGTTCTGCAGACTTAAGTCCTAAGATCCATAGGTCAAGCAATGGAAAGAGGGCAGAGTGGAGAGACAGTGAGTTCTGCCAAAATATCTATTTGTTGTCTGGAGGCAGAGCACACCCTAAGGAAACTCCCTTTTCAACTGATTGACTGATTGCATTATATTAGGTTAGATTATGAAAAGTGATTACATTACATTGCATTACATTACACTGTAGAACAGCAACTAGTCTAGTGTTTGGCCAAACCACTGAGAACTATAGCCTAGTCAAGTTGACACATAAAATTAGTCATCAAAAGATTGAAGGGGAAAAAAAGATAAAAACTAGAGGGGCAGTTAGATTATGGTGAAAGCCAGCCAAAGGATGATAGTGGCTTGTTTTATGTGTGAAGAGGGAGGAACAACTATATTTTGAAGCCTGAGTCTACAGGATCTGCCAATGGTAAGGATGTGGGGTGTGAAAAAAAAGTAAAGTGGAGGATGGCACCAAGGTTTTTGAAGTGAGCAACTGAAAGTATGGAATTACCATTGACTGAGATGGAGAAGACTGGGCAAGGGACAGATTTGCAGAGTGGATAAAAGAAGGTCGATGTTGGAAGTGTCAAGTTTGAAATGCTACTTTAAGAATCACATGAAGATGTCAAGAAGTCCAGACTCAAGATACACATTCAGGAACCATCAGCATAAAAATGGCATTTAAAGCCATGATCCTGGATGAGCTAATCAAGGAGGTGAGTGTAGATAGCAGAGAGGTCCAAGGACTGGGTCTAAGGGCAATCCACTATGTAGAGGTCAGGGTGATGAGTATGACCCAAGAAATGATGCTGAGCCGAGTAGCCAGAAAGGTAAAAAAAGAAAGAAAGAAAGAAAGAAAGAAAGATGAATGTGATGCCCTGAGTGAAAATGGATTTAAGTGGGCCTAAATACCATTGTCCCTCATGTGTCTGTCAGTTTGTCATACTGTGGGGGCTTGTGTGTTGTTGTGATGCTGGAAGCTATGCCAGCGGTATTCAAACACCAGCAGGGTCACCCATGGCCGACAGGCTACAGCTGAGATTCCAGACTAAGACAGACTAGGAAGAAGGGCCTGGAGATATATTTCTGAACAAATTGACCAGTGAAAATCTTAAGAATAGCAGCAGAACATTGTCTCATATAGTGCCTGAAGATGAGCCCCTCAGGTTGGAAGACACTCAAAATACAAAGTGGAAAGAGCTGCCTCCTCAAAGTAGAGTTGACCTTAATGGTGTGGATGGAGTCAAGCTTTCGGGATCTTCATTTGCTGATGTGGCACGACTCAAAATGAGAAGATCAGCTGCAAGCATCCACTAATAATCAGAACACGGAATGTATGCAGTATGAATCTAGTAAAACTGGAAATCGTCAAAAATGAGATGGAATGCATAAACATCTATATCCTAGGTATTAGTGAGCTGAAATGGACTGGTATTGGCCATTTTGAATCAGACAGTCATATGGTCTTCTATTCTGGGAATGACAACTTGAGGAGGAATGGTGTTACATTTATCGTCAAAAAGAACATTTTAAGATCTATCCTGAAGTACAACACTGCCAGTGATAGGATAATATCCATACGCCTATGAGGAAGGCTAGTTAATTATTCAAATTTACGCACCAACCACTAAGGCCAAAGATAAAGAAATTGAAGGTTTTTACCAACTTCTGCAGTCTGAAATTGATCAAACATGCAATCAGGATACACTGATAATTACTGGTGATTGGAATGCGAAAGTTGGAAACAAAGAAGAAGGTTTGGTAGTTGGAAAATAGGGCCTTGGTGGTAGAAACAATGCCGGAGATCACATAATAGAATTTTGCAAGACCAATGACTTCTTCATTGCAAATACCTTTTTTCACCAACATAAACGGCGACTATACACATGGACCTCCCCAGATGGAATACACAGGAATCAAATCAACTGTATCTGTGGAAAAAGAAGATGGAAAAGCTCAACATCATCAGTCAGAACAAGGCCAGGGGTCAACTTTGGAAAAGACCATCAATTGCTCATATGCAAATTCAAGTTGAAACTGAAGAAAATTAGAGCAAGTCTACAAGAGCCAAAGTATGACCTTGAATATATCCCACCTGAATTTAGAGACCATCTCAAGAATAGATTTGACCCATTGAACACTAATGACTGAAGACCAGACAAGTTAGTAAATGACATCAAGGACATCATACATGAAAAAAGTAAGAGATCATTAAAAAGACGGGAAAGAAAGAAAAGACCAAAACAGATGTCAGAAGAAACTCTGATGAAACTTGCTCTTGAACATCGAGTAGCTAAAGCAAAAGGAAGAAATGATGAAGTAAAAGAGCTGAACAGAAGTTTTCAAAGGGCTGCTCAAGAAGACAAAGTAAAGTATTACAGTGTCATGTGCAAGGACCTGGAGATAGAAAACCAAGAGGGAAGAACAAGCTCAGCATTTCTCAAGCTGAAAGAACTGAAAAAAAAATTCAAGCCTTGAGTTGTAATACTGAAGGTTTCTACAGGGAAAATATTAAACGATGCAGGAAGCATCAAGAGAAGATTGAAGGAATACACAGAGTCACTGTACCAAAAAGAATTGGTCAATGTTCAACCATTTCAGGAGGTAGCATGTGATCAGGAACCGATGGTACTGAAGGAAGAAGTCCAAGCTGCACTGAAGGCACTGGCAAAAAATAAGGCTCCAGGAATTGACAGAATACCAATTTAGATGTTTCGACAAATGGATGCATCACTGGAAGTGACCACTCGTCTCTGCCAAGAAATTTGGAAGACAGCTACCTGGCCAGCCAAATGGAAGATATCCATATTTATGCCTATCCTATTCCCAAGAAAGGTTATCCAACCGAATACGGAAATTATAGAACAGTACCATTAATATTACATCAAGTAAAATTTTGCTGAAGATCATTCAAAAGCATTTGCAACAGTACATCGACAGGGAACTGCCAGAAATTCAAGTCAGATTCGGAAGAGGACATGGAACCAGGGATATCATTGCTGATGTCAGATGGATCCTGGCTGAAAGCAGAGAATATCAGAAAGATGTTTACCTGTGTTTTATTGATTATGCAAAGACATTTGACTGTGTGGATCATAACAAATTAATATCTTTTTTTGCCCCCTATTATTTTCTCCTTTGGGATCCATTGTAGTGGCAGAATAGTTTTTATTTTATTTTATGGTTTTCAGGTCATATTCTGTGAGTAAGTCAAGCACATATAATCAGTAGGCTAGCATCGTGAATGTAGTGAAGTATTTCTTCCAGAAGGCAGATTTTAATTATGATTCTATTTAAAGGATATCAGTACATTGTAAAATTTATGTTCACTATTCTTCTCTAAAATAATAGGGACTTTCATGATTTTTTTTTTTGTTTAAATGTTTTATTATTTCCCTTGAAGAATGTGTTTAAAATATTCAAATGTTACTGATAACCCCTACCCAAAAATAATTATATTACTGTGTTGAAAGTTACTATTAATATTTAATCCACAGTAGATGAGCTACTATGATTATGACTAAATCTCATAATTTAAAATTCATAACTTCCACTCACCAGGCACACGTGAACAAGCCGTGCCATGTGCATACTTCAAGATACGCTTATCAAGCATTGAATCAAAGCCTTCTCTCCTACTCCTAAATTAACTCAACTTAACACTACCAGAGATCTGAAATATTAAATTTCAACTAAGGCAAAAATGCTGCAGTTTCTCATTGAATGATCATTTGCATGCCATTTTACTGAAAGCAGTCAGTACCCATAATGTTGAAAGCAGCACCATCTTCAAATTTGCCCACTCTTTCTCAATACAGAGAATTTGACCATAAAGAAATAGCAATTTTGATAATAGTTAAATAATATTGAGACAGGAACTCTCCTAAGAACACCTCAGGTTATTTCATTCCTCCCACAGCCCTGTGAATAGGTACTATCATTATTTCCATTTTGCAGAAGAAACTTGAGACTCTAAGTTTAAATAAATTACCTAAGATCACCCAGGTGATAATGGATGGAATATATACAATATTTCCACCTATATAAGACCTATATACAAGCTTCTATGTATTTTATATGTAATACTCAAGATTAGAGTAATAAGGAGACAAATAAGAGGGAGGGCTAAATATAGGGTGACCAACTGTCTCAGTTTACCTAGAAATGAGGGTTTCCTGAGATAGGCAACTTTCAGTAGTAAAACCAGGAGGTTCCTAGAAAAGTGGAACAAGTTGGTCACCCTAAACCAAAAACCTAAACCAAACCCATTGCCGTTGAATGATTCCAAATTGTAGAGACCCTATCAGACAGAGTAGAACTGCCCCATAGGGTTTCCAAAGCTGTAAAATCCTTCTCCCAAGGAGTGGCTAGTGGGTTCGAACCACTGACCTTTGGTTAGCAGTTGAGCGCTTATCCACTGTGCTACCACGGCTCCTTGGTCGTCTTAGAATAAGCTAATAAATGTAAAGTGGTCAAAACAATTCAATGAATTGTATGCTTACGTTGAATTTTATAGTATATAAATTTTATCTCAATCAACCAGTTAACAAAAAAAGAAGAAGAAGAAGAAGCGAAGGAGGAGGAAAAATTTAAGAGAGGGGTCCTAAGATGATATCTAGATTCTGAAGCCAAAGGACAAAATATTTTGGTTGTTGTTTGGTGCCGTCGTATCAGTTCTGACTCTTAGCGACCCTATGTACCACAGAATGAAACACTGCCTGGTCTTGCACCATGCTCATAATGGTTGTTATGCTTGAGCCCATTGTTGCAGCCATTGTGTCCATCCATCTTGTTGAGAGTCTTCCTCTTTTTCGCTGACCCTCCTCTTTACCGAGGATGATGTCCTTCTCCAGGGACTGATCCCTCCTGATACCCTGTCCAAAGTATGTGAGACATAGTCTCGCCATCCTTGCTTCTAAGTAGCATCCTGGTTATACTTCTTCCAAGACAGATTTGTTCGTTCTTTTGGCAGCCCATGGTATATTCAATATTCTTCGCCAACAACACAATTCGAAGGCAACAATTCTTCTTCAGTCTTTTTTATTCATTGTCCAGCTTTCACATGCATATGATGTGATTGAAAATACCATGGCTTGGGTCAGGTGCATCTTCGTCTTCAAGGTGACATCTTTGCTTTTCAACACTTTGAAGAGGTCTTTTGCAGCACATTTGCCCAATGCAATGTGTCTTTTGATATCTTGACTGCTGCTTCCATGGGTGTTGATTGTGGATCGAAGTAAAATGAAATCTTTGACAACTTCAATCTTTTCTCTGTTTATCATGATGTTTCTTATTGGTCCATTTGTGAAGATTTTTGTTTTCTTTATGTTGAGGTGTAATCCATACTGAAGGCTGTGGTCTTTGATCTTCACCAGTAAGTGCTTCAATTCCTCTTCACTTTCAGCAAGCAAGGTTGTGTCATCTGCATAATGCAGGTTGTTAATGAGTCTTCCTCCAATCCTGATGCTGTGTTCTTCTTCATATAGTCCATCTTCTGGGATTATTTCTCAGAATACAGATTGAATAGGTATGGTGAAAGGATACAACCCTGACGCACACCTTTCCTGACTTTAAACCACGCAGCATCCCCTTGTTCTGTCTGAACAATTGCCTCTTGGTCTATGTACAGGTTCCTCATGAGCACAATTAAGTGTTCTGGAATTTGCATTCTTCACAATGTTATCCATAATTTGTTATGATCCACACAGTTGAATGTCTTTGCATAGTCAATAAAATACAAGTAAATATCTTTCTGGTATTCTATGCTTTCAGCCAGGATCCATCTGATGTCAGCAATGATATCCCTGGTTCCACGTCCTCTTCTGAATCGAGCTTGAATTTCTGGCAGTACCCTGTCGATGTTACTGCTGCAACTGTTTTTGAATTACCTTCAGCAAACTTTTACTTGCTTGTGATATTGATATTGTTTGCATTCTGTTGGATCACCTTTTTTGGGAATGGGCACAAATATGGATCTCTTCCAGTCGGTTGGCCAGGTAGCTGTCTTCCAAATTTCTGGCAGAGATGAGTGAGCACTTCCAGAGCTGCATCGGTTTGTTGAAACATCTCAGTAGGTATTCTATCAGTTCCTGGAGCCTTGTTTTTTGCCAGTGCCTTCAGTGCAGCTTGGACTTCTTCCTTCAGTCCCATCGGTTCTTGATCATATGCTACCTCCTGAAATGGTTGAACTCTGTGCATTCCTTCCATCTTCTTTTGATTCTTCCTGCGTCATTTAATATTTTTCCCCATAGAATCCTTCACTATTGCAACTTGAGGCTTGAATTTTTTCCTCAGTTCTTTCATCTTGAGAAATGCCTAGCCTGTTCTTCCCTTTTGGTTTTCTATCTCCATCTCTTTGCGCATGTCATTATAATACAGGATAAAATACGGCCAGTGCAAAATTCTCAGTGGCAAAGACGGCCAAGAAATTTTAAGAATATTTAAAAGATGCTCAATTTTGAAGTTTGCTATTGTAGTATGGAAATATAGATAATGCAAGCATAAACTGTTTTCTTCCTTATATCAATACATTCTTTATTTCTATGACTACCCTCATCTTTCCCTTTCCTCATGAATAATGAATATCTCATTCATTCTGTTTGCAACTGAGCACTGGAAGTAATGCCACTATAACTTCCTTTGACCAAAATATAATGCATACCTTTAATTAAATATCTTCTCCTTAGAGATAAGAATTTTGTACTCTGGCTCTGTCACATTCAGATTATGGTTCCAATTTATCAATTGGAGTTTGGAAGGACCTCCAACATTTACTACTTTCTATGGGGAATTAGTCTCTGACTTTTCTGCCAAGATTCTGACTTCATGAGAACTAATATAGATGTGACCAACACCTTGGCTAGAGGGGTCATGGGACACTGGTAGAAGTACTCATGGATTTGCTCCTGGTTCCATCATTACTAGTTCAACTTCTTTCATTCTTTGCCCCATCTTACCAAGCATACCCACAGATTGGAAGTGCACTGTGCTTCTCCTAATATAACATTAGTAGAACAATACAGGGTGATTCCCTAAAGAGAAATGAATTTCTTGTCTCATAAAATGAAACAGACACAATGGTATAGTACCACATACTTAATATTCAGGTAGATGGTGCCCAGCTACCATTACTGAATATTTTGATCAGAGATTGTATAGAAGAATCTTGATCAGAAAGGGGAAAATGTAGAACAGAATTTCAGATTCTCACAGAATCTAGAGTTTCTGGATTCTTGGAAGCTAGATGAACCCCTGAAACTACTGTCTTCAAATAATCTTAAACTTTAAACCAAAAATATCCCCTGAAGTCTTCTTAAAACCAAACAATAATTTGGCTTTACTAGTAAAGAATGTTTGCCTTGAGCATCATGCTCTTTTAAGATCTAACCACAGGGGATTAAACTGACAACAGCAATTCAAAAGATTAGATACGTAATTTAGGGGCAGTGAGTTTATATTAATGGGGGAGGAACAATTCAGAAAGGAGAGTGACAATGGTTGCATAACTTGAAGAATGTAAACAGTGTCACTGAATTGTACATGTAGAAACTTGAATTGGTGTATGTTTTTGTCGTGTGTGTTCTCAACAACAACAAAATAAAATAAATTATTTTTAAAAAATTCAGCAGACCTGTGTTTAAATCTCAGCTCTATTATTGATTTGATCTATGTCTCTGGAAAGTAGAATCTCATTTTACCTATATGCAAAAATGGAAATAATTGCATTTAATTGGTAGAAAGCAGCCCTGGTGGTGCACGGGTTAAGCACTGAGCTACTACCTGAAAGGTATGTGGTTCAAACCCACCAGCCACTGTGCAGGAGAAAAGACCAAAAAACCAAACCCATTGCTGTCAAGTCAATTCCAACTCATACCGACTGTATGTAAGATTACAGGCTAGGAAACCCTATGAGATAGTTCTACTCTGTCACATAGGGTTGCTATGAGTCAGAATCAACTCGACGATACACAACAACAATTAATAGGGAGGTACTGTGATGAGTAAATTAAAAAAGATTAAGATCAATAGCACAGTGCATTGCATATAGCAAACAAATCAATGTATAGAGATAATCTAATTATTTGCTATTATTCCACTCAGCAATTTTCCTAGAAGTAGTCAACATGTGTGCTTTAAAATTTAGCTCACCTCCCTAGAGATTTTCTGGTTAGTAGACTGTCTTTCCATTTGGAAACGTTCTCTCTTTCTCTTAATTGAATCTGTCTAGTTAAAATAATTTAAAAAGTGATTTTTAAATGTATTTCAAAGATGTATTTCCAATGAATGTTGCATTGTACATAGAGAGTCCTTATATGTATGCAGTGTTAGTATCAAGTAATAAGAATGATTTCAAATAATAAAACTGATTTCCACATGTAGCTGGGGAATGAATCTTATCATTTTAGAGATATGGTTTGTATAACATGAAGAGATGATTCTGCTACTGTAAGTCCTGCTGGGGAACTATAAAGTAATTCTAATGTACTTTTTACAGTTGAAATATGCAAATTTCTACTTTCATAGATGTCTCAATTTTGAATAATCCCTTTTAACCTAGGGAGTTGTGTGATACAGCTGTATCAGTCTATATTTCATAAACCAAAGCATTTTAGGTTTGGAATTTATTTTAACAATTATCTATTCCAAACTGAAAAATCTTTAGGGAGTGAATCTGTCTAAAAGTTATAGATGTGGTGAAGTAAACTGGCAGATTTGTTTGCTGCCTGAAGGTTCATTGATAGGATGTATTTTGCAGGTAGTAAACTATTCGCATGCTGTCTGCCGAGCTCTACATATCCCGAAGTCTTTTGTTTTGGGATTTCAAGAAAAGGTTGTTTGCTACTCAATAGCTAATTACTCTGAGTACTCCAGAAGCGGACCCTGAGTCAAGGACTTATATAAAAGTGATCTGTTAGAAAATATTTCTAGGAAAAATGTTAAGGAAGTAGGAAAGAGGGGCCAGGGCAGGAATGGGATAAACAAGGGTACAATATCAAGCATAGCCCCATGGAGGATAACTCTGGCTAAATCCCACTGAGGAGCTTTAGAGATGACACTGATCAAACTTGAGTGCCAATGTTGATCACACTTGATAGTTGTCTCCATCAGGGAACAAGGGGGCTAAAGTATTTTTACCCCCATATCAGTCATTTATTCATTTATTGCTTAAACATGGCCGGCACAGAGTGGGGAATAGAATAGTAAATTCCCAGGCACTTCTGGCTCTACACACACACAGGCAAGGCAGATTCTGGCAGTTTGAGGACACGCTGCAAAACAGACACAGGTGCTGACTGTTGAGAGTGAAAGCACATAATCAGTTGGTGAACATGAAAATGCTCACCAAAACGATAAAAGATATTCCAGGGAATATGTGCAAAGTACTGACAACATCTGTTAATACACCCCAATTCTTTGCTAAAACATTCTGATTTGGGGGGTATCAATGTGCCTAGCCCCAGTAAATCAGAGGATGGATCATAGCTGGTCTATTAGATTTATGGTAATATCGTTTCCTCTTCTTTTGATTGATCTAATTGTGGGCATGCGACCTTTATCTGGTAAATGAAAATCTACTTGAGGTCTTGGATAACTTTATTTCTTCCTGAAAAAAACATAGCCCTTCTGTCTTGTTTTTTGCTTTTGATGTTTCCACTTGAGCGTATGATGCTTGGAGCTACAGTAGCCAACACAAGACCATCATTGAAGACATTGACAAGATACTAAAGAAGGGCAAGTGGAAGAACTTAAAGAATGTGAGAACCTGAAGACACTGTGGAGTCACAGAACCAACCCAGAGACTGCCAGTCTCTAGACTTTTGGTTAAATAAGCAATAAGTGCCCTTTTGACTTAAACCAGAGATCTTTTCACTAGAGTATGTGTATACCTGCTCAGGTAAAAACTTTTCTAGAATACAAACTTTTCTAGATTGTACAAAGATCTTCATTTCCAGATTTTCGAATTACATAGTCTTTTCTAAAATGGATCTCTCTAAGAAGGGCATGGAGTCCCTGGGTGGTGCAAATAATTGCTGATAACTGAAAGTTTCGAGGTTCGAGTCCACCCAGAGGCACTTCAAAAGAATGGCCTGGCAATCTACTTCTGAAAAATCAGCCATTGGAAACTCTGTGGAGTGCAGTTCTACTCAAACACACATAGGGTCACTATGAATTGGAATAGACTAGAGCATCTAGTAAGAAGGGCACCCATATAATGGAAGTGCTGGTTCTTCTTTCCCTCCTCCCCTTCTACAACCCCCTTCATCCATTTAGAAAAGAAGAAAAACCTTGACTCTGTCCCAACTAAAGGGACTGTTCAGTATAATCATATTGGTTTTGAAAAGCGAAGGATGAATTACTGGGTAATAAACCATTTTGAAAAACAAATGGTTTCCCCTATTTTGCTTCCCAAGGACTTGAAGAGTGATCTAATCAAGTTGTCTGCTGATAAGTCATTAAAATAATATTTGATGATGGATCACAAGTTATTTTGCATATAATTTAGAAAGAGTTCAAAAAATTGAACGACATTGCTAAAACATAACTTCTATTTTTCTACCTATTTTTATGAAAAAGGTTTGTCAGCACTCGGTACTACAAAATTTTAAAAGAAGAACAAAACTGATGCTCAAACCTGGTTTATTCTAGCAATAAGTAATATCCATTCAGGATTACATAAATTATGAAAAAGAAAATAAAGTCGCCATCCATCTTAATAAGAGACACTATTTCAACAAATCTTTTTTCATGTTTAATAAATATTTCTCAAAATTCCATCATGTTTATATTCTTTTGATCAATTGTGTACTTATAAGTAGCATGATAATAACTCCATCGAAAAGAAATTGTTTATTATCTAGAACCTTATATTGTAGCAAATAAAAAACATAATACTCCAAAATATGCATATATTGTTATGGTTGTTTTGTACCGTCAAGTGTCTTCTGACTCAGGGTGACCCTATGTGTTACAGAGCAGCTATTACTCATAGAATATGGCAGAGTGATCAATGAAGAAATTGCAAGGAAAAAGTATATTACACTAAGATGAATTTCTGTGGGAGAAATGAAATGGAGCTATTAATTAACAGAAAAAGGAATGACGTAAAATTTCCAGCTTTAATAGTCAATGTGAAAAAAGCTTATTTGCTTATGTTTTAGCAGCCGATGATGGGTATCAAGACAATCTGTTATTTATATTTCATTGGAAATAGGTAAAAAGTGATATCTCGATTTTATTTTAAAATGTCACTATTTACAATACACCATAAACTGCTTCATTTGAAATTACTTTGACTTTGCAACTGGTACATGCTAACTTAAAAAGAAATGTGAGTGGAAGTACACAATTTTACAAAATGTTTGTCTGGGGTATGAGAGCAAAAATATTTGAAAACCATCAGTCTAAGACCCTTTGTTCAGGAATTTTCATATGTGCTGATGGAAGATTCCGTAACTGATTCAAGGAACTTTACTCTTAAGTGAACTTCATGTATTTAATTTAGAAAATGCTCAATATTGTTTTCTACAATCAAATTGTAAAAGATAAAGAGTAATGCCAGCGCCTAAATTTGGAGAAGTTGTGGGGTAGCCTACACTGTCAAAATATACTGGTGAGATTTTAAATTGGTACCAATCATAGCTTTTAAAAAATTATTTTAGTAATTTTAAAATTGGGGCAAAAACAAGTGTTTGAGGCCATTTTATCCTTCTTAGTATGTGTGTTTTTATTATCCTACTTTGTTAAGTAACCTTATATTTTATTTAAACTGTATTTTATTTTGATATGCTTTTAAACTGAAATACGTATTTGTGGTTCGTGACAACCCTTCATTTTAAACTCTGGAATATGCAAGTAACCTAATTCCCTTGAGTGAAGAAGAAAAAGGATGGAAGCCTTTGCTCAAGGAGTGTGTCCTGTGATTTAATTCTCTAGCTTCAAGCTTTGGAAATAGTCAGGCAATGTTTATCATCATTGTAAGATTGTAGGGAGGGAAAAGAGAAGGACTGAAATGTAGCTAAAATTTTTAGAGTGTCATGTCTCCTCGCTTATAGATACTAAATGTAACTGAAGATTTTCCTTTAAATCAAGGGAACAATTTTGCTTCCTGACCTTCTTAGTATCTCATTTGACTTTGTTAGGGAGTTTTGTTTCCCTGGGAACAAGCTAGAAATTTCCTCATGAAACTCACACATATATCTGGTATAGCACCACCTTCATCTGATCTGTCTTATGACATCCCTTTTTCAGTTAAAATGAACTTCTTAAATATTTGAGAAAATCCATTCAATTTTCAGAAGGTTCTAATCTTCAGAAAGCCCCTCTGTACTTCTGAGTTAATATGCAACTTCCTGTACTTTTCAAGATTGATGTGATTCTACTTCTAGGACCCTAGAAAGCAAGACTACTCCCTCTCCTGCATCACAGCATTGCAAATAGAAACTCCATTATCCACTCCTCCCCTCCATTAAGCCTTTCCAGGGCTAAGCATCCCGAATGTTTAAACTATTTCTCACATTCTCACGAAGATGGACTGAGTTTGCAGGTGGAATTTAAATGAAAATATATGTTTATGGAAGTTAATAGTTAACAAACGTAAAGCTTGCCTGAAATATGTTTATTAACCCACAGAAGATGATTTATCCCAAATTATAATTTATCAAGTGTTCTATAAAATATCTATATGGATGAGGTTAAGACAGAGAGAAACTGTACAATAATGACTAGTAGAGAAAAAGAAAAGAAAACGTAGGTGTTTTAGTTCTCCAAGAAGTACAACCTGAGCCAAGGAAGGGCTCAGGTACAAGTGATTTATAAAGGAAATTCTCCCAAGAGAAACTAGTGCTGTAGTGGAGGACACAGGACAGAGGACGGGAAGAAGTCAAGCAAAGGTGTGATTTCAGGTGAAGTGCCAGCCTCAAAGTCATCCCAAGAAGACCTATGATTCAGAGACCCTAAAGGGTAAGTTCCACCACAGAAGAGCTGAGCTTTTATATTCCCACAGCAGTCAGTCACTGAATAAAGACCTTAATAAGACTGAGGAGAACTTCCAGACACGCCTGGCTCTCAGTAGGGGGCGAGGCAGCTGCAGTGCCCAAGCGTAAGTCTCTGAAAATCACAGATGTGAATGATTATCCGCAAAACAAGAGTAGATGGAGGATGGGTGCACAGAGCTGGTTAAATTGATCCAAGGTAACCTGGATGTGACACGAGCAATGTTCTCTATTAGAGGTAAGGCAGATACAGATTAATTTATGTTACATACTTGGGAAATGAACAGAGAAGTAAAACAACTAGATACAAGAATATCAACAGGTGAAAGCAGGGCCTGATTAAGGCGTGTGAGGGCCCTAAACACTGATAATCTGTGGCATCTCCTCCTCTGCTTAGTCACGAATTCAAATGGGATATGTGAGTTATAAATATAAAACCAAACCCATTGCCTTCGAGTCGATTCCGACTCATAGCGACCTGATAGGACAGAGTAGAACTACCCCATAGGGTTTCCAAGGAGCCGTTGGTGGATTCACACTGCTGACCTTTTGGTTTAGCAGTTGCGCTCTTAAACCACCGTGCCACCAGGGCTACCATACATATGTGTGTGTGTGTGTGTGTGTGTGTGTGTGTGTGTGTGTGTGTCTGAGTGTGTCTTAGCTATCCATGCTGTAACCTCTTTTTAAATGCAACTATAATATTAGCCGTTGAACGCAAAAGTGGTGTATGCCATTTTAGCAGAATGAGATGAATTGGATTATACAATTTTTAGCAGATGCGGGGGTACTAAGATTTTTGATATATATACCACATTTTCTACAAAAAGAATATTCAACATATTCCACAATAAAGAAAATGAGTCAGTGAACTTACTGGTTTCAGCAATCTATGCAAAATTCTGTTGATCTCTCACAATGAAAAATTGACTTTCACCAATTTTGCTTTAATCGGTTCATACTTCAGTTTTGATTCTTGTTTTGTAATATATGCTATAATTATAAATGAACAAATGAAAACAATGCCATAAAAGAAAATTTAATGATCAGAAACAAATATTATAACAAATTACTACATTTTCTTTTTAGATAGATCTTTCATCTCTAACATGTCATAATTAAAAAGATTTCTTTCTGTTCTTTGCTCTTACAAATTCTTCAGTGATTAAGCTGCTGTACAATACCTACTTCCATACATAATAAGGATAATGAATCGAGTCTCTCTTGAATCACTATTGTACGCTGAGGGTTTTTGAGTCTCTTTTGGGATAAAAATGAGCGTTCTGTTGTGTAGTTTGTGATCATTAAAGTTAGGAATATGTGTAAAGCAATTTCAACATTGGGAAATATGCATTGTATCTTATCTTCTATTATGGAATCATACATACCAACGTAAGTAAAATTTGTCTTTACTGAATCTGTAAACTTAGTTCTCATGTAAGAATGAAATTGTTGCAGTTCTCTGTAAAGGCTTTATTTATTTATTTTTATTGTTCTTTAGATGAAGGTTTACAGAACAAATAGTTCCTCATTAAGCAGTTAGCACACATATTTTTTTATGACAATGGTTAACAACCCCACGACATGTCAACACTGTCCCTTCTTAAGCTTGGGTTCCCTATTACCAGCTTTCCTGTCTCCTCCTGCCTTCTAGTCCTTGTCCCTGGACGGTTGTGCCCCATTAGTCTCGTTTTGTTTTATGGGGCCGTCTAATCTTTGGCTGAAGGGTGAACCTGAGGAGTGACTTCATTACTGAGCTAAAAGGGTGTCCGGGGGCCATACTCTGGGGGTTTCTCCAGTCTCTGTCAGGCCAGTAAGTCTGGTGTGTTTTTTTGTGAGTTAGAATTTTGTTCTACATTTTCCTTCAGCTCTGTCCAGGATCCTCTGTTGTGATCCCTGTCAGAGTAGTCAGTGGTGGTAGCCGGACACCATCTAGTTATATTGGACTCAGTCTGGTGGAGGCCATGGTAGTTGTGGTCCATTAGTCCTTCGGACTAATCTTTTCCTTGTATCCTGTTCTCTTCA
>NW_004444247.1:360199-381052 GCF_000243295.1 Trichechus manatus latirostris
AGGAATTGTTCAATTTCCTTACACAGAGATATGTAAATATTCCGATAAAATATACATGTAATGTTCTGATAAACACCCTTTGTTGCTTTCTTAGAAGACAAATTTAGAAACACACTCAATGTTGCAAAACAGAAACATATTTTGCAAGATAAATAAATATTGAATTTTTCATCCTCTTAATGTGCCTAATATCTTGTTTATTAGCATATATGGAGTAACATCAAGCACTACGTTAGGTGCAACAGACACCAAAAAATGAAACTCAATTAATACATAAATTAAAACTTTTCATGTTAAATATTAATATTTCCAGTATTTTTTAATCTTTCCTATGTTAGTATTATATTAAATTATTACTCATGTTAGTATTGTATTAAATGTATGCTAGATTGCATCCACGTGTATGCCAAACATATTTTAAAACTAAAGTTATAAATATTATTATTTACAAAACTTAGGACATAACTCTGTATGTAAATGCTATACAGTTAAAAAGTAACTTGATTGAATTCATAGCAATGGTCTACTTATTTGAGTTCCCTCCCTTTTGTGAGTCATCTGAGACTGGAGTTCCCATTGGTTGTTTACCAGGACGTGCATACCCTTGTGTTTGTATCATGGCAAAGAGCATTGCTGGCCCTCCTGGTTGGAGTTGCTGGATCAGCAGACATGGATGTACTAGACGGTTCTCTCAAAATGGATCAGAGACTTGTTACCTATTAATATAATCCGTCCTTGGCCAGTAACCGCTCATGTTGGATCCAGTTGCATATTGGGCGAATGTAGCAAGAGTTAGACTCGACAACCCACCCCCACCTCTTGTTTATAAGAAAGAAATAGTATACTCCTAAGAGATCAGCCAAGGTAAGGCGTTTCAATTACATGGGAGGGGACTGTAAGAGATAGATGTCAATGAAGATATTGAAGTGGTAGGGGCCTCATAGCTTAAACAACCCTTGGTGTGGTCACCCTCATGACCCTGTGTAAACTGTATTTCTGACTGGCACATTCTCATGCACTGGAGCTGGTATCAACTTCATTTAGTGCCCTGCCAGTTCCCTTCTGCTGTGATGCTTGCCTTTTCTTGTGTGTTGTCTGCATGGCATCTATGGGTCTTTGCTTTGGACAACTGGTGCCCCATTTTATTGATGCCCTAAGCACATGCTTAACTTGCTTATTGGGTAGTCTATCCCTGGGTGAAAGTATTAGCTATGAAAATGTGTAAATGAACAAATGCAAAAGTTAAAAATGGTGGATAGTTAAAAAAAAAAGTGTGATAAGTTGAAGAAATGGTTTATTGATTCATGGGGTACCATATTCACTCTTAGGTACCCCAGGAGACTTGAAAGAAATGTCACAAACAGACACATGTATGCCAATGTGCATTGCAGCATTGTTCACAATAGCCAAAAGGTGGAAACAATCCAAATGTCCCTCAACAGATGAATAGGTAAACAAAATGTGATCTATACATACAATGGACTATTACTCTGCCACAAAGAAATGAAGTCCTGATACGTGACACAACATGGATGGAGCCTGAAAACATTATGCCGAGTGAAATAAGTCAATCACAAAAGAGAAATATCGTATGACTTCACTAATATGAAATACAAAAAATAGGCAAATGTATACAGATCAGAATTTAACAGTGGTTACACAACAACGACAACCAGGAGAAGGAAGGAGGGAGGAAAGAGGAATCATTGTTTAGGAAGCATTGAGTTTCTGTTTATTGTGACGGGAAATTTGGCAGCAATTATGGCTGATGGTTGTACAACACGATTGATGTAATTGGTGTCACTGAATTATACACATGAAAAAATGTTGAATTGGCAAATGTTGTGTTATCTATATTTTTACAACAATAAAACAAATTGATGTAATTGGTGTCACTGAACTATACACATGAAAAATGTTAAATTGGTAAATGTTATGTATATTTTTACAACAATAAAACAAAATTCCTAAATCAATCTATACATATCCCAGGTTGTGTCCCCCCCCCCCCCATTTATGAATAGCATGGCTTCTGCAGGATGTTCTTCCTGGAATTTCAAGGAAGAATCCAATTTCCAAGATGCAATGGGAAGAAATTGCGCAATATTTTCTTCGATATTCTCAGAGAGGAGATTTTATGAAAATGATTATCTCTTCCCTTTTTCAATATTATAAGCATGTCAGGATTTTATCTATGCTCCAAGTGAGATTACATTTAGTAAACAATTATCTCCTGACGTATTATTGTGATCAATTTTATTGTAGGTTAAAATAGGAAACCCAAGAATGAGGTTTGTCGGCACCATCTATCTTTCATGTGTTTGTGATATCATTGTACAATAGTGGAATGATCATGGACGGATTCTGCAGTTAGCTGGAAATCACGCATAGTTTCCTCATCTACCAAAAGCTATTTAAATTAAATGTGGTAACAAAATGTAAAGTCTAGCCTATAACAAACAATAAATAAATAAATGACACAGAATAAGTCTTCCAAAAATGTTAGTTTTTCATCTTCCTTCCCTCAGTAATAAATATATCATATAAAATAATCAAAAATCAAAAGAAAAATTAAATTTAATGTGTATGGAAAATAAATATGAAACTAAAAACAAACACCATAATTCATGTAAGGTGTAAGTGAGAATATGCCCTGGGGGCAGATAATTGCTGAGTTTCTTTTATACTGATGAGACGGAACCTTTTAATACAATCCTTCTTCTTGAAACTCATTCTACTTCATGAACCCATTTCACTTTTTTTTCTTAATACAGTTGATCAAAAGTTGTTTTAAACCATTTTGCTAATGGACACAGTGTAAAATTTCAAAAAAAGATCCTCTAAAATATGAGACTCTTTTCATTTGCCTACTTACCTCAATAATGTAACAGAATATTTTACATTCTTGCAACATAATAAAGTATTTTAAATTTTATTAAATATGAGACATAAATGTTATCAGGTATGAAAGATTTGTTTCCTATCATTAGATGTTTTTTTCTAAGTGAAATGTTTTTTTCCAGTGATGAAGCAATCAAGAGAAATTTAATGCACCAAGTAATATTGAGAGGTGTTATTACCACAGGTATTTTTGAAGTTGAAATACAATTTATTGCAAGAAAAAAATGGGTAAGAATTGTTACTAAAAAAGTTAAGAGCAAAAAAAAAAAATCCAATACTCAGTTTAAGTGTGAAAAAGCCCAAAATAATTCTATAATTAAGAAGAACAATAGTATCTAAATTAAGGTGTCTGATACATTTTGTTTGATTCAACCCATAAGCATTTATGGATTATTTAAATGTAAAAAAAAAATCAGAAACAGGTTTTGTGAAGATTCAAAAACTAATTAAACATCTTTGTACTCAAGGGATCTTGTTCTTTAATAGAGTGATGTGCTACATATGTGCAATCCATCTGTTCTGCCCCACAACCTCTGGGAAAACATAAAAAACAGACCTGCCTGGTACCAGAAGTAAAATATTCTTACTGGTAGCCAGTCACAATTGGATTTCCATATCCAACATTTTCTGGCGTCTTAATCTCCAATGAACTTTACTATTCTTCCACATCAACAGCTCATTTCAAATGTTATAACCCAGAAAGAATGCTACATTTAGGAAACTTTGACTGGTACTGATTATTTCCACATCTCTCAGGGCCTCAGATCTAAAATATCTCTGAGGAAGCCACAAATTCAGGCAGGATCTATCTACAATATTCCTTCAGACAAAAATGGTCGGGACCAATACTCTGATCTTCCTTCTTCTTTTCAGACCCATCGAAGTGATCTCTGAAAAGATGTCAAAGGAAATTTGAAGGCATACATGAAAAACTATTAGAAATGATAAATGAATTCAGCAAAGTTTCATGATACAAGATTAATATAAAAAAATCAGTTGTATTTCTATACACTAGTAGTAAGCAATGCAAAAATGAAATTAAGAAAACTATTCCACTTACAAGAACACCAGAGAGAATAAAATAATTAGAAATAAATGTAATACAAGAAGTGCAAGCCTTGTGCACTGAAAACTACAAAACGTTGTTGAAGTGAATTAAAGATAATCTAAATAAATGGAAAGGCATTGCTCATACATGGATCACAAGAGGATATTGTTAAAATGACAGTATTCCCCCAAATTGAGGTACAGATTCTATGGTAGCCTTATACAGATCCCATTAGACTTTCTGGCAGAAATTAACAAGTTGATAAGTAAAATTCATATGGAAATGCAAGGGACCCAGAATAGCCAAAACAATCTTGAAAAGGAAAAACAAATTTAGAAGACTCACACTTTCAGATTTTGAAATTTACTACAAAGCTACAGTAATCAAGACAGTGTGGTACTGGTATAAAGATAGACATATAGATAAATGGAATAGAATTGAGATTCGGAATAAACTCTCACATTTAGGGTCAACTGATTTTGATAAGAGTGCTAGGGCCATTCAAAGGGAGAAAGAATACTCTCTTCAAAAAATGGTGCTGTGACGACTGGATACCCACATGAAAAAGAAAAAAGGTGGATTCCTACTTCACACCACACACAAAAACTAACTCAAAAATGGATCATGATCATACACCTAGTAAAAGCTAAAATTATAGAACTCTTAGAAGAAACAGAAGGGTAAAACTTCATTACCTTGTTTTAGGCAATGGTTTCTTACATATGACATCAAAAGCACTAGCAACAAAGAAAAACTTTTGTGCTACAAATGTTACCATTAATAAATTGAAAAGACTACTACCCACAGAATGGGAAAAATATATGCAAATTATACAAGTGATAGAGGATTTGTAATCAAACTATATAAAGAACTGTTACAACTCAATAAAAATACAAATGATTTCCCCTCCCCAAAACAAGACAGTGTATCTGAATAGATATTTCTGCAGGCAAGATACATGAAATAGCCAATAATGACATGAAAAGATGCAAAGTCAAAACTGTAACGAAATACCACTTCACACTCACTAAGATGACGACACCAAAAGAACAGACAACAAGCGTTGCGTAGGTCTTGGAGAAACTGGAACCCTCATTCATTTCTAGTGAGAATGTAAAATGGTGCAGCCACTTTGAAAAATAGTTTGGTAGTTCCTCATCTTGTTAGATGTAAAGTTACCATATGATCCAACAATTCCACTCATAGGTATATATCCAAGAAATGAGAACGTATGTCCACACAAAAAGCTGTACACATGTTCATAACATCACCCTTCATAATAGTTCAAAAGTGGAAACAACTCAAATGTTAAAAAATATATGGTATATTCATATGACGGAATATTAAGCAATAAAAATGAATTCAATACTGATATACCCTACAACATGGATGAACCTTGAAAACATCATGCTAAGTGAAAGAAGCCAATCAAAATATGTCACATCTTGTATGATTCTATTTGTATGACACGTCCAGAATAGGCAAATCTATAGAGAGAAAAAAAATAGAATAGTTGTTACCAGGGGCTGGGGAGATTGGGGAAAATAGAGAGTGAAATGTGTACGGAGTTTCTTTTGTTTCTTAGATTGTAGTGATGATTGCACAAGTCTGTGAATATACTAAAAACCATTGAAATATACATTTTAAATTGGTGAATTTATGCTATGTGAGTTATATCTCAATAAAGATGTTTTCAAAAAGACAGTTTTCCAGTTGGCCATTATCTGCCTGAAGGTCCAAAATGAAGTATATATACGTACATGCATGCGGAAAATAATGAGTCCTAAAGTCCAGTAATTGTTAAACCCATTACTTTTTTATTAATAATGAATTCAAAAGTCTGACATGAAAAGGTCACCCTCATCCTGACTATTCAATGTGTGGTCCCCACCTTTCAGCATCACCTGAAAGAGTTTGCTAGAGATGTAAATTCTCACCACTCTCCTCCCTTGCCCAGCTTACCAGTGGTTCATATGCTCATTAAAGTTTGAGAAGACCTGATATACAAGTTTTATCTACAATCCCTTATTCCTCTGGTTTTCTTACAGCTTAATCTCACTGTCCCTACCTTTTATTCTCAGCTATATTTCCAATTCATTAACTCACTCCATTACCCTACTCTATCACCCAACTCCTGGCTTCATATCATTCTCTATCAAGTGTAGATTTCATAGTGAATCATAAACCACACATTACTAGCATCAACACCCTCATCTCTTTGTCCAACATCTGTATCTGCCTTACAAACATGAGTTTCACATAAATTCAAAATCCTGCTTTTTCTGTTATTATGCCTAGATTGCTCAGCTTTACTAAAGAAAACCACTATTTGTGACCCAGTGCCTCTAAAAATCTGTGATCTTTAATCTTACCTGAAGTTTCAGAGCCATTCAGAAATACTTTTATATGCTCATTGTCATTACCATTTTCCAAAGAGCTTATTTCAAACCTCATTATACCTCTATCTTCATCAGATAATTCACCTTTCTACAGAAAACTTAGTTTTTCAGACATGAATTTATTTATAGGCCTTTCTCCATTCAAATTATTTGCACTTTTACCTATTCTAAACTGTGTCTAAGCATTTCAAAGGAGGAGATTTTCCTCCCCTTTGCTTAAGGCTTAGCCAGTAGCTGCACTCACACTTTCCAATAATCTCTACATAACCCCTTCCACATTTCTTCAACCTGTTCCTCTCCACTGCTCATTTCTTGAGCTCTAAAAACATATTCAAACCTCTCTTATCCTAAAATTAACCAAACTCAATCAAACCAAAAGAACAACAAATAAAATCCCTCTCTTGAGCAGGCATATTTATATTGGCCAAAGATTTTCCCAGTTTTCTCCTAATACAGACTTCTTTCTTGAAAGTACAATATATTCTACCTTACCTCACCTCACCTCACGTCCATCTCTTTGCACACTGTTATCTGACCTTAGTCTCACTATAGTTTGATCTTATTATAGTAGCCAAAGGCCTCCCATTTTAAAATTCTTTGAAGCTTTCTTTGTCTTTATATTTTCTGGCTTTCCTACATTGCTGGCCACTTATTTCTTCTTGAAATCCTTACTGACTCCTCTTTTCTCCTTTTTTTAAATTTTTTTGTCAATTTTACTCCATCACAGCATCTGTTCTTAGGAGTCCTTGGGTGGCACAAATGATTAAACGCTTGACTACTAACCTACAAGCTGGTGGTTCAAAACCCACCCAAAAGTTCCTTGAAAGAAAGGTCTAGAAATCTGCATCTGGATGTTCACAGCCTTGAAAAGCTTATGGAGCACAGTTCTATTCTACACACATGGGGTCACCATGAGCCAGAATTGACTCAATGGTAACTGGAGGTTATGTTCTTGTCGGGCCCATGCCCTTCTTTCAACTTCTTAAAATTTCTTTCACATGGTCTCATCTTCAGACCTCTTCCATTCTCTCACTACAAACTCCCTTCATACAGTTTCGTTCATGCACATGGTCTCGCCAAGATGGCAACTTCCAATTCCATGACTCCAGCTCTGACCTCTCTCCTGGTTTGAGGGGAAAATGTGACTGCAAATTTAAACCTTGTGAAAATTTTATATCCTCAGGTATGAAAAAGACCAGAAAATATAACTGCATCATAAATTTCTTCTGGGGAAAATAAAAACAACCTTGAGATAAATCAGTATAAGGAAAAAAAAAAAAAAAAAGGAAGAAGGGTTGTGAGTGGGAGGGGAAATGCACTCTAAAAGGAAATTTGGCTTGCATTAAAACCATTTATAAATGGAATTAAGTTTAAATAAACGTTGAAACTGTGCTTCCTAAATATAGTGAAAATGCCACAAATTCTCAAAAGAAAATATGCACAATGTATGAAAATGTAATTTAGCAATAACAAACTGAACTAAGTCATCAGTTAATATGAACAAAAAGAGAGTCTGAGAGAAGGAGCAAAATAATTCTTCAGGAAAGGAGGAAAATATAAAATTTGAGACTCTTTGGTAAGTAAAGACAATGACAGTCTTACATGTCTGAACTAATGTGATACAGTGAAGTATATAATAAACTTTAAATAGCATTTCATATCTTCAAAACCTTCCACCATTAAATAATAAACAATAATGATAATTTAACAATACTTCCAACTCCAGAAATTTAGAAAAAAATGCAGATATGCAAGCAAATCTTAGCAATTAAATTAATAAAGACAAAAGTAGGAATTAATAAGTTGGATTTTTTAAGCTAGTAGAATGTATTCCTTGCCAATCTACTCAAGCATAAAGGAAGAGAAACCAAATGTGTACAAAATGATGATAAAAAAAACAACATAATTATATATAAGTAGAACCTTTGCTTTTAATATAAGATCCTTTCCATTCAAAATGGTGGACCAAACATATGCATTTGCTTCACCTTCCTGTCAAAACACACACACGCGCAAAAATAAAACAAAGCCTTACATAATAGAAGTCACAAAAATGATGGAAAATACACACAGAAGATATATGAAAGTTGTAGATTTATAAAAGGTAACAAATAGAAAAGGAAGCAGCGATTTGATGAATTCTGGAGAGGAGAAGGCAGATGGGACCATATTGATTGATAATCATTTCTGGAAGGAACTAAAGGTCAGAGCACAGAAACTGACAATAGTGGAAGGGGATTCAGACAGCAGGGCTTGGACAAAAGGCACAAATTAGGGATTGGCTGGAAGAAGTGACTGTGAATGGCTACACAGGTAGGCCTCCCTTGGCCTTGTACAAAGCTGAGACATCCTCACTCCATTTGAAGACAAAATATGCTCTCCAATAAAATTAAATGTTGTACTGGGGAGAGCTTCTAGGATAGGGGCTTATACCCTAAATCTGTTGTTTTTTATATCAGCTTTGAGGGAGCAATGGAATATTGGCACTGGAGAAGCCCTGGGTGAGGACTAACAGACTGCATGGGACCCCATGTAAAGATCAGTCACTGGATTAGAGAGGACCTAGAATAATGAGTCCAAACATGTCCATAATTGTGAGGTTGGCACAGGGCCAGGAAATGTTTTGTTCTGTTAATTGATAAGGTTGCCATGAGTAGGAGCCGACTTGAAAGAAACTAACAGCAGAATAATTTTATTGCCTGCTTTAGTCATTCCCCAGAAGAGAGCTACAGTTCCTCCCTATGGGCCAGTCCAAGCTCTGCCTCTATGGAGGCTACAAAAGTCCATTAAACCCTTTGCCTTAGAGTCAATTCCAACTCAAAGCGACTCTACAGGACAGAGTAGAACTGCCCCATAGGATTTCCAAGGCTGTAAATCTTTACGGAAAAAGACTGTCACATCTTTCTCCCGTGGAGTGGCTGCTGGGTTCGAACCACCCACCTTTCGGTTAGCATTTAACCACTGCGCCACCAGGGCGCCTCATAAATAATACATGTATTATAAATAAAATATATTTTATAAAATATAATTTTATGTATTTATAAAGAATATATACATATATATGAGTTTTGTGTGTGTGTATGTACTCCTACTATAGATACATTTCTCTTCCTTCATTCTCCTGTCCACTCCCTCCAACACCCAAACTGAAAATTAACTGATATTTTTAGTGGAAGATTTGTAAAACACACAAAGACTGCATTATGAATCATCAAAAAGCCCTTAATGCAGACACAACTTTGTCTTTTCATGTATACTACAGTCTTTCCTCAAGAGACTACTTTAATAAGTGTCTTCACTTTTATAAGTTTTCTGCTCTTTCTCCAATCCAATCTCCACCCAACCTGCCATCCCCTACTTCTTGGAAAACAGTTTGAATCTTCTTGATAGCACTAACCATCGGACTTTAGCTTTCCCCTTGTCTTCAACCTTGAGATCTGGACCATCTCAGTCATTTCGATGAGAAAGAGAAACAAAACAAAACATACTGATATCAACAGTGATAACGAAGGTGAAGAGGAAGAGAGAGCTCAGGTAATATTCTCCCTTTTTTTCTGACTCTGTTTTTCTCTTCACACACAGGCCACAGTCTTGCTGGTCTTGTCTGAAGAGCTGGAAGAGTTTAAACCTTTGTTTCTGAAAGTTTCAGATTTTGATTTCTCTTCTAGATCTGTCCTGTAGAAGAGACAACAACTGAGTGTCAGGAGGCAGGAGGCATCAGGGATTTTGTGCACAGGCTGCAGAGCATCAGGCTCCTTCTCCATCCCAATGTTTTATGCCCCAGCCTTTAAGCCAGGGGCTCAGTAGGGATATTTTGGATGAAAAGAATACGAAGGGTAGCAAAACGGTACAACAGGGCTGTTAGTCTGAAGAACAGTAGTATCAGGACTCCTAGGATGGGTAGAAAATGAAAGTAAACTTTAGGTCTGGTTTGACATACTTAATTCCTTTATGTTTGTTTCTTTATGAAACTGACTTAACCCGGTAACAACAACAACAAAGCCCCACAAACAACTGCTTTTTCCATTTGACATCAAAGAGTCATTTTAATCATATTTTCCACTAACTTTATGCTTTGTGTGTGCATGGAGGTGTATTTATTTTGCTTGTTCTTAAATGTTCTTAAATTTAAAGAATAGTTAAATCTAAAAATATATAGTTCCTTTGAAAACATCACAGTTAAATTCCTATAACAAGAATGCATTCCTTTAAAAAAGTATTTCATTAGTTTACAGTTATTAAGCAATGTTTACAAAGAGTTTGCAATAATGAAATATTTCTTTTGTAAGACTTTTTAAAAAAGAGACAAAATTTTATCTATAGTAAGTTAACAACAATGTAAATATATTGAGACAAAGATTAGAAATTAATCTTCTAGTATGTCAGCAGCTTTCTCTGGGGTTATAAGTGATTTTCATTTTCTTCCACATATTATTTCTATTTTCTAAATTTATTACTATCATGTAAGGATTTTTAAATTTTTTAAATTTTCTTTTCTTTTTTTGTTGTTGAGAATGTACACAGCAGAACATACATCAGTTCAACAATTTCTCCATGCACAATTCAGTGACATTGATTACATTCTTGGAAGTGTACAACCATTCTCACTCTCTTTTTTTGAGTTGTTCCTCTCCCATTAACATAAACTCACTGCCCTCTAAGTTTCCTATCTAATCTTTGGAGTTGCTGTTGTCAATTTGATCCCATATGGATAGTTCTTAAAAGAGCACAATGCTGGAAGCAGACGTTCTTTACGAATTAAGTTGAACTATTGTTTGGTTTTAAGAAGACTTCAGGGGATATTCTTAGTTTAAGGTTTAAACATTATCTCTGGGCAATAACTTCTTATGTATTTTATAGCAATTATACCACACTAAGGAGCCCTAGGGGTACAGTGGTTAAGAACTCGGCTGCTAACCAAAAGGTCGGCAGTTCGAATCCACCAGCCGCTCCTTGGAAACCCTATGGGGCAGTTCTACTCTGTCCTACAGGGTCGCTATGAGTCGGAATCGACTCAAAGGCATCGGGTTTGTTCGTTTGTTTTTTTGGATATATCACACTAATGGACATAAAGCATGAATAAGATATAAAAGATGAAAATACAGATACATAAGAAAAATGATTTGTTATTTTCCTGCAGCCTTTTGCTCTCACAACACCCTCCAAAGGAAACTGTTTTAAAAAGTTTGACATTTCTGCTTCCATATTTTTCTATCCACATAGATATTATGCATAGATGATATCAAACTATACTTACTTTTCAAGGACTTGCTTCAAGACGTCTTTCTCTGCCAACATAATTTTTCTATGTCTACCTCATTCTTTATAATACCTGCAGAGCATCCTGTGATAATGATGGCATCAAAATGCACCTAAAAGCTTCCTTAGTGATGCACATTTAGCTTGTTTCCGATTTTACATTATTGCAAACTCTATGTGTTGAATATTCTTGTACTTTATTTTTGTGGTTTTTTCATAAGTATCCTTGGAAACCCTATGAGGCAGTTCTACTCTGTCCTATACGGTTGCTATGAGTCAGAATCAACTCAACGGCACACAACAACAACAATTCCTATAGGATAGATTATTAGATATATGATTGCAGGATCAGCCTATCAGTATTTCAAAATCTGGGTATATCTTGACAAACTGAGTTCCCAAAATGTTTTAGCAGCGTTTGCTCTAGTCAATGTCATGTGAGAGTTCGACTCCTCTGTTTCTTTACATTTGAAACTGTCCAAATTTAAATCTATGGTGACATGAGGGTCAAAATAATCACATTGTTGCCTTAACTGAATGTTCCTGATTTCTAGGGTAGCTGAGCACTAGCAATACGTTTACTGGCTATTTTTATTTGTCATTTCACACTTTGCATTGTATTACTATTTCTCCATGTATGCACTGCCTTTTTCTTTTTGGTTTAAAGGAGATTTGAACATGTTGTGGACAGTAATCATGTGTTGCTTATATATGGTGCAAGTATTTTCTTCTAGTCATTTTCTTGCCCTTTATATTCATCAGTTTTATCTTTTATTGTGCAAACACTTTTATATTATTTTCATAAAGTTAAATTTATTTAACTTAATAAGAGTTTTCTTTTCTTCCTTTTTTGTAGATTGTAATTTCCTTGAGAAGTCTGGCCCTTTACACAATGTTATAAAAGTACATATTTTTTGTAATAACTTCTAGAAGTTTGCTCTAATGTTTAAATACTTAATCCATCAAAAAATTAGGTTGGTTATTATTGATTTTTTTTTAAAAAATCAGTGATATGATTTTTTTCCCTTAAACATCACTCAATCTATTATTAGTGTATTATTATTTATTTATTTCGAATGCATTTTTATGATAAATTGAATTTTTATCTATACATGGTTCTTTTCTGGATTCTCTGCTTCATCAGCTTTTGCCTGTCACTAATTCCATGTTTCATTTACTATAACTTTACAGCATATTTTAATTTAAAGCAAGGTCCTGCTGCAGTGGAGTCAATTCTGACTCAGAGTGATCCTATAAGGACAGAGTAGAACTTCTCCATATGGTTTCCAAGGCTTTAATCTTTTCAGAAGCAGACTGCCACATCTTTCTCCTGCAGAGCTGCTGGTGGGTTCGAACTGCCAGCCTTTTGGTTAGCAGCCAAGAACTTAACCACTGTGCCACCAGGGCTCCTCAAAGCAATGCCAGTTTCCTTTAATGTTCTTTCAGAATATTTCTTGGCATTTCTCATATTTCTCACCCCTCTTCTGTATGAACTTTAGATTCAGCCTGTTGGATGCTATAATAGAATATTTTTGATATTTTTATTGAGATTACATTAAAATCACAAATGAATTTAGAATGGGTATCTTTATAACATTGACAACTTCTTATCAGAATGATAATAAATTAAAAAACATATTAAAAGGGTGGTAAAAGATACAGCCAACAGATTAATCTTTCGTATTTTGCCTAATTATACACACTCTCAATTTCTACCTTATGTCATGGGCATCGCAGCATGAAGCAACATGGATGGTTTAGGATATGCTTATATTACCAGTACCAGTTGCCGTCCAATCGATTTCAACTCATGATGACCCCATGTGTGTCAGAGAAGAACTCTGCTCTATAGGGTTTTCAAAGGCTGATAGTGTTTAGAAGTTCATTGCCAGATTTTTCTTCCGAGGCACCTCTGGGTGGACTCGAATCTCCAACCTTCTGGTTGGCAGCTGAATGCGTTAACCATTGGCACCACGCAGGGACTCCAAGCTTATATTAGGACTGATCTTCTTTCAGCTTAAATTAAAAAGCTGAAGGAGAAGGAGAAGAAACAAAAATATCATTAGGGCATTCTTAAAAGTATAAGGATGCAAGCCGTTGACCAGCCAGGTAACTCTGAGTATAATATTCCTGGCTCTTGAATGAAGCCCTAATGTCTTAGTGATTTTAAGTTCTCCTATTTTGACTCTCCTCAACACCCATTTCCCAAAGCTCTTTCTGTCTCTCTTTCTCTCTGTCAAATACAAAACAGATTTTTTTCTTGTACTTTTAAGTAAACTTTTAATTTTGAAATAATTGTAGAGTCATCTGTGGTTGTAAGAACTAATGCAGAGAGATCCCATGCAGCCTTAATTCAGTTTCCCCCAAAGACAGCACAATATCACAACCAGTAAATTGACATTGACATAATCCACTGGTCTTGTTCAGATTTCTGCAGTTTTACTTGTACTCATGCGTGTGTGTGTGTGTGTGTGTGTGTGTGTGTGTATACACCTTGTCTTTTTTTACTTCAGATTTATTTAACAACTGTAAATCATGCTTCCGAGTATTCTATGTTTATTACAAAATCACAATTTGTTTACCAGTTCTGCTGCGGATGTGATGTACTGCCTGGCATAGGATGGTTTGTAACAGTGTAAACGCACTTAATAGATATTAATAATATTAATGCAGTATGGAAATTAAATCCTCCACTGTGAATCTTGTGACATGTGAACTCAAATGGATCAAAAAAGATATTTCTATTAGTGAGAAAGGGGTTAATTCCTCATCTGTTGATTTTAATTTATTGGAATGCAGTCTGGGTGATTGGCTTTCCAAATGAGTTCTTGCTTTCACATTATTCCAGTGAGACATTTATAATTAATGCTACAATCTTTGTCAATGGGAAACAAAAGCATAAACCTAACACTAGATGGAAAGATCAGAATACAAGATTGTTTCAGGATAAATAGAATAAATGTTGCTTAATTTACCTACAACTAATTTTTTTTATGAAATTCCTGTTTGAGTGGTGTGCCCATCTTTGTTTAAATTCATTGTTTTATCTTGTCATAACTATTCTTCATTCATACACTGCTAGTTGTGCTTAAAAATAAAGTCAACGCTTCAAAGGACAGACTCTGATGTTTATTCATTAGTTTGAAACCATTCTGTGGCTTTTACTCTGGTGATCCACTTCTGAATAATCAGCCACTGAAAACCCAGTGGAGTACAGTTCTACTCTGACACACACGGGGTCACCATGATTGGCGTTGGCTAGACAGCAACTGACTGGTTGATAATTATGCTTGGGTCACCATGATAGAGAAGGATGATGTCACAGTCTCAAAATACACAGAATTCAAATAGAGTTCTCTTCAAGACCAAATGGAAATAGGAAAGATGAGAAATTCATAGCTAGGAAGAACATGTTCTTCTCTTGCTTCATATTTTATAGTTTATTATTATTATTACTATTGTTGTCATTATCATAATCTGGTATAATTGCTAGTTTGATTTTATTTGGGACATTTTCCCCTAGAATTCTGAACATTATGAAATGTTTGGATAATCTCAAGTCATGGCACATTTCTGGGCACAGTTTCTTGTGTTTAGCAGCTATTTGACAGACAAAATAGGAAAAAGGGCAAAGAAAAATAACAGGTAGATGTGTTAGTAGGGTTGCTGAGCTTAAGATGATACAGGGTCCCAGCATGAGTATCTTTTCTGGACTGACTTTTACCCAGCCTGAAGAGTTGCTTATTTTGCTGTTGTTTCAACTGGAAGATAACCAGTAGAAAAATAATCACCAGATTCCTCATCCTTATTATTATTTTGTTCACCGCTAAGTGTGATGTAGAGCAAACTTAATTATGATTCACGTATTTTTTGAGCATAGCTTCTCTTTCCGGAAATATGTCTGTTAAGTCAAACATTTTCTTTTATGCCATTGTAGACTTAAATTTAATTGCTACTAAACTGAGAAAAAGAAAAGAAACACTTAAACTTTATTAGCTTTAGTTTGTATGTCTATAAAGGAGAGGATAATAATAATGTATACACTTCACGTAAGCTGCAAATATGAAGGTGATTTTTCTAGTTGGGGAGGGGGGATACAGAAAAGAATTTCAGGTAGAGGGAACATTATTAGTAAATGCAAACAAGCATAAATATGCATATTACACATGATCCAAAGTATAGCCAGAGAAAAATAGCACAGTAGTATGAAATTATTATTAAAGATAATTTAATGTTAGATAATTAAGGGCTTTGGATGCTATGAGAAGATGATTGAAGGCATTAACATCTTTAAGAACATTTAAAAAATGTTTTCTTTTTCTCCTAAGTCCTCTTTGCGTGGTTTTTCATTTTTTCTTTTCTTAGCTTATATAATGCAATCTTGTGCTCGCTTTTCCCTCAGTGTTCCCTTTTACCAGAGTCTCAGTGCTCTTTATGTAATCAAGGAGAGTTTTCCATCTATTTCTTTAGAATTTGTCCATTAGGAAATTTGATTCACAAAGGCTGTCATGATAGTTGTGAACTCAAATTGGGCAAATATCTGACTAGGTATAACATTAAGTAAGGTGCTGTTGGAAATCAGAAGGGCTCTCGCTCTAATGTCCTGTAAAGTAAAATTCAAGACTGGGAATCGATACCAAAAAAACCCATTGCCTTCAAGTCAATTCCGACTCATAGTGGCCCTATAGGACTGAGTAGAACTGCCCCATAGGGTTTCCAAGGCTATACTCTCTATGGAGGAAAATGGCCAGATCTTTCTTCTGTGGAGCCAGTGGGTGGGTTTGAACTGTTGACCTTTTGGTTAGCAGCTGAGTGCTTAACCACTGTGCCACCAGGGCTCCTCTGGGAGTCTATAAGCATTTCAATATCCTATCTTGAGTGTTACAGGTCCCTGGGTGGCACAAACAGTTTGCTCTCAACTACTAACCTAAAGGCTGGTGATTCTAACCCACCCAGTAGTGCTGCAGAAGAAAGGCCTGGTAATCTACTTCTGTAGAGATTATAGCCATGAAAACCATATGGAGCAGTTCTACTCTGTCACACAGGGTTGCCGTGAGTCAGAGGTCAACGCCACAGCAATGGGTACGCTTGAGTATTAAACTCCTGGAGGAGGTTTCCCTTCTTGCTATAATTCCTTAAAATATCTCCTTTGCAGCTCATATGCCCAAGCTAGGCCTACTATTGTTGACTAACATAACTAAACTGCTAGGTTCAATTGCCTGCTAGTGAGGAATGACAGGCACCCAGTCTGAAGAGGAGGAGGGCTATAATAACGAAAACACATTTACTTTTCTACATACATCTCAGCAGGACAGGCAGCAGAAAAAATGAAAATGCCTTCTTCAGCTAGTCTATAGGAGTGACTGGCATTTCTCAAGGACTGGCATTACTCTGTTGATCAGAGTAGATGTTCATTGCAGTAGAGTGAAAAGCCACTGCCCCACCTCCTCACATATACACAATGGAGCAAAAATAATAATGGAGAAGGAAAATCAAAATTCGTATGTCCTAGTTCACACACAATATTAAAGTCAGAGGTTGAGGGGATGGAGCAAGAGGCATGAATCTCAGAATAAATATAGAGACTTCAGTTACTATGGCAAAGACCTCACTTTATTCCTAGTCCATCGTGCATCCCCACAAAGGTACTTCAAATGAAGTTGAGTTGCCTTTTAGTATGAGGAAAGCATTGTACTCTTCTTCAGGTGAATAGGAGGAGTAAAAAAACAAAAATAAACATTGCCTAAAAGTCGATTCCCACTGATGGCGACTTTACAGAGTAGAATCTGCTCCATAGGGATTTCTTGGCTGTAATCTTTATGGAAGCGGATCACCAGGTCTTTCTTCTGTTGCACTACTGGGTGGGTTCAAAAAGCCCACCTTTAGGATAGTAGTTGAGTGCAAATGATTTGTGCTACTCAGGGACCTTTTTACAGACTCCTACATCCATATAGGAGCCATGGTGGCACAGTGATTAAGAGCTCATCTGCTAACCAAAAGGTTGGCAGTTCAAATCCACCAGCTGCTCCTTGGAAACCCTATGGAGCAGTTCTACTCTTTCCTATAGGGTCACTATGAGATGGAATCGACTCAACAGCAATGGGTTTAGTTTGGTTTCGGAAGCCCATATAATCATGTAGATAGCAATTTTCCATTCAACATCAAATATTAAATAAGCACTTACTCTGTGTCAGGTTACTGTCTCTGGTTTTGGTGACGTGGTTGTGGACATCAAAGTTCTTGCTCTCATGGAACGTACATTCTAAGAGAAGACAAATGATTAAATAAACAGATAAATATACAACGTTTTAAAATGTAATTAATGATGTCAGAGAGTGATGAGTGCTATGAAGAAATTTCTGACAGTAAGATGCAATAACTATGAATATTTGTTGCTTCTAAATTAAAGTGAACCCTTATCCAGGAAACCACATGTAGGGTTATAGGTCAGGAAGAAACACACCTAAAATTAGTTCCCAATTTAACAGAAACAAAGGAGCTACCTAGATTGAGAACAGCAGCATATTTCTATGAAGCATAGATTTTTGCTCTCTTTCCCTACAGAGGTGTCTGGGACACCCTCTGAGCAAATAGTCCTATTGCAGTTGAGAAAGAAACCTAATTCTCCTGAAGTGCTTTTTTACATATTTATATTATGGCTTCCCTCATTATTTTAGAAGAATTTATATTAGTAACCCAGTGCTTCTGTTGAGAATTATCTTAGCGTTCTTTCGAGAAACGAAACCAGCAAGATGTATGTATGTATGTGTATAGAGAGAGAGAGAGAGAGATTGATATACTTCAAGGAAGTGGCTCACACAATTGTGAGGGGCTGGCAAAATCCGTAGGCCAGGTGGCAGGCTAGAGATTCCTTCTGGCTCACAGGATCACAGGATTGTGGGGTGCTGGCAAGTCCAAAATCCGCATGTCAGGCAGGCCCGTGTCCCAACATCCATAGATCAGGCAACAAGAAAAGATCAGAGTCGAGAGAGCAGGAGAGCAAGAGCGAGAGACAGCGATATCTGCCAAAATATCTATTTATAATCTAGAGGCAGACTACACCCTAAGAAACTCCCCTTTCAACTTACTGATTGATTACATTAGATTACATTAGGAAGGTGATTATACAGTGAAACCTGGGAAAACCAGAACCTGTGTAAGGCAGGAATCTGTCAGAGAAGGAAAACTCAAATATTTTCCACTAAAACGAGCAATAGAAAAGTGGTAATATTGCACCCTGTCAAAGGTGAAAAACTTGCAAGACCTAGAAAGGAAGGCAGTCCCGTCGAATCCCGGCTCTCACAGGTTTTACTGTGTTACATTGCATTAGATTGCATTATGGAACAGCAACTAGTCTAGTGTTTGCCAAAACCACTGGGGACCATAGCCTAGCCAAGTCGACACATAAAATTAACATCACAAGAATGATTGTAACTTTAGGTTTTCTGGATTACTGAACCAAATTCGGTCAGCAGGGTTGCATCTTCAGCCAACCGGGAGAAAACTGAATCAGTGCAGAGGTATCCCTGAAAAATATCTCTGGCTTCAGAGCGTCTGTATTATGTAAAGCCTATTTCCCCACAAAAGGGTCCTGGTGGCACAGTGGTTAAGCATTTGGCTGCTAACCAAAAGGTTGGCAGTTGGATTCCACCAGCTGCTCCTTGGAAACCCTAATAGGCAGCTCTACTATGTCCTATAGGGTCGCTATGAGTCGAAATCGACTCAATGGCAATGGGTTTTGTTTTTTTGTTTTTTGTTTTTTGTTTTTTTTTGTATTTCCCCATAGCCAACTCCATAACTCTGGGTTGACATACTTAACCTGTTTGATTCGGAAACTCTTTAGTTAGGAGCTCACAATGCTATTATTTCTCACTTAGTCTGTACCCTCACTCTCTTCCCTTTTACGCTGGGTGAGGGGCTTGTCTGACTTTTTCACACCTCCAACCCCATCTGTTGCATTGCCTGTTTTAGCTTATCTGTTGTTGTTAGCTGCCGTTGAGTAGGGCCCTGACTAACGGCGATCCTGTGCACAAAGGGATAGAACCATTGTAATCCATTGTGTTTCCATTGGCTGCTTTTTCAGAAGTAGATCACCAGGCCTTTCTTCCTAGTCCATCTTAGTCTGGAAGCTCCACTGAAACCTGTTCAGCATCATAGCAACATGCAAGTCTCCACTGACAGACAGATGGTGCCTGTGCTTGAGGCGCATTGGCCAGGAATCACATCTGGGTCTCCTACATGGAAGGCTAGAATTCTACCACTGAACCACCACTGCCCCCTAACCGGAGCTATCTAGGCGTAGGCTTTCTAGGGTTTATCTAGGGCTAGGCTTTATAAGAAATGGGTGCGGGAGTGAGGCCTTGTAGGGGACATGACAGTCAGCCAAGAACATAAGGTATATCTTGTTTAGACACCATCACATCCTGTGGCATTTTACTTTCTTTCTCCCTTTTTAAAACTCTTCATCTCTCCCTTATACAAATATTTATTGAATGCCTATGAGTGCCATTCATGGGGCTGGAAATTTGAAGGTCATTTATGTCCTTGTGAAAGTCATATTCAGATGGCAAAATAATTTCATGTAGCTAAGCCCAAGGGGTAAACACTCATTGTAAATAATTATACAAAACTCCAGGAAAAAAAAAAAAACACTCAAAATAAAAAGCATTTTTTTTCTCCACAGAAATGGTGAAATAGCTAAATTCGGTAGTCACAGAAAGCCAAAGATTAAACATGTATTACAAGCATGCAACAGCAATTTTAAACGAGCTTTCCACCTGATAGATGACGTGGCCTATTTTTCAGCTAAGGATGATATGGTCAATTAAAAACTTATATACTTTATATCAATGATAACAAATTGTCAAGACCTTGCTGAGAATCGCTTTATCAGCAACTATGTCAAGTGATAAATTATCATTCCCTATCACCCAATATTACTCAAGAACACTAGTAAGATTCCGGAGCGCTCCGTGAATTTTTTCCCTTTCTAATTAACCCTCATTAAAAGGTTGCAGTACTTTTCCGAATAATCAGCAATGACACAAATGCAGCTGAGAACAGCTGGGACACAGGTGTTTGATGTTCGGTTTGTTGGGAGTAGTTCATCACTCATGGAGTGACTTAATTGCTTTTTTTTTTTTAACTCTACTCATTCTGTTGCATTAAGTGGAGAAATACACCTAGATTTATTATTTCTAAGTTATTAGAGGATACACCAAAGGAACAGAAAATGTTTGCCACTGG
>NW_004444247.1:381286-387807 GCF_000243295.1 Trichechus manatus latirostris
TGACCATTTATTTCAAAATCAAGTCTATTAGTGTTGTGGTAAACTGCTTGAGATAAAGCAGAAACCAATCACTGCTTGTCTACTCTTACTCTTAAAAAATATCAGAATAAAGGCAGTTCAGAAAGTTACCAAGTACATATTCTTACTGTAAAATAATATCCCTCTGGATTTCCACCGTTAGATTTTCCACTTAAACTTTCTTTAGATTCATATCATTCATATATGACCTTTGTGCCACATACTGCAACTAACTGATGATATCTGGTTCCCTCTCTTCTGGAGTCCATCTGACAATTATCCTTCCACATTTCCTTGAAGATAAGTATAACCATATAATTAACCCATTGCCATCAAGTCAATTCTGACTCATAGCAACCCTATAAGGCAGAGTAGAATTGCCCCATAGGGTTTCCAAGGCTGTAATCTTTATAGAAGCAGACTGCCACATCTTTCTCCTGAGGAGTGGCTAGTGGGTTCAAACTTCTGATATTTTGGTTAGCAGCCAAGAGCTTAACCATTGTGCCACCAGGGCTCCTCCAACCATATGATTAGTTCTGGTTAATGGGAGTGAGCTGAAGTGGCATGTGTCAATGAAAGGCACTTCAGCTCTCCTCTGCCAATGTCTTAGAAACCATGAAAACACTTCTTCAGAAGGATTCACCTTCATCCCATGCTCTGGAGTAACAACAATGAGAAAAGTTCTTCTGCCGACCGTTATTAGACATGCAATACATCTTTCTTGATTATACAACAAATTTAGCCAAAATGTTTTGGAGGGTATTTGGACATAGTACCTAAACTTGCCTGTCAATAGTCAACACCATAATGGGAGCAAGGCAACTTTGGTTTGGTGGATTATTTTACATATTTCCCTCTCATCTTGATTCTCCTTGCATTCTCTCCTTTGTTCACATTCAACTGATAATTTTGTTTTTTATTTCACTGAAAACAATAGAAACAATAAGAAGAAAATGTCCACCCTCTTCTGGTACTGATAAATCTATCACTCTCCCCGCCCAACTTTGACTATGATTGGACTGTGATGCTTCTAAGGCCACCTCTCCGTTTGCACACTGGATCCCATTTCTTCTTCTTACTCCATGGTATCATTCTGCAAGTGTTTTATTCTTTCAAGCTTCATCACTTCCCCTCTCTCTATTGGTTCATCAGCACATTAACATTTGCTGACTTCTATCTAAAACAAACCAAAATCCAACAACTTTCCCTTGATTCCATAGCCCCCTTTAGACATAACCCAATTTATTTTTTTTATTATTTTTATTGTGCTTTAGGTGAAAGTTTATAGCCCAAGTTAATTTCTCATACAAAATTTATACACATATTGTTATGTGACCCTGGTTACAATCCCTATAATGTGATAGCACACTCCCCCTTTCCACTCCGGGTTTCCCGTGTCCATTCAACCAGCTCCTATCCCTTGCAACTTTCTCATCCAGCCTCCAGACAGGAGCTGCACATTTAGTCTCGTGTATCTACCTGAACTAATAAGCACACTCTTCACGAGTATTATTTTACATTTTATACTCCAGTGTAATCTCTGCTGAAGAGTTGGCTTTGGGAATGGTTTTAGTTCTGGGTTAACAGAGAGTCTGGTAGCATGTCTTCTGGGGTTCATCTAGTCTCAGTCAGACCATTAAGTCTGGTCTTTTTACTTGAATTTGAGTTCTCACTCCACTTTTCTCCTTCTCCGTCAGGGACTCTCTGTTGTGTTTCCTGTCAATTTTGTTTCTTTCTTTTAACAGCATCACTTCTTCTAACCCAATTCTTTGTTTCACCCATTCCAGTCATCATTTTGCATCTGCCTCTCCACTAAAATTGTCCTTATCAAGATCAACAATGGCCTGTATGTTGCCAAAATTAATGTTTATTGCTTAATCCTTAACTTAATTAACCCATCGGCAGCTTTTGATACACTAACTCCCTTTTTCTTTAAGCCCTCTGTTCACTTGACCTTTAAGGTCTCTTGGGTGGTGCAAGTGGTTTTTGCTCGACTTGTAACCTAAAAGTTCATGGTTCAAACCCACCCAGAAGCACCATGGAAGAAAGGCCTGGTAATCTGCTTCTATAAAGATTACAGCCAAGAAAACTCTATGGAGCAGCTCTATTCTGTAACACATGTGGTCTCCATGAGTTGGAATCAACTCCATGGCAATGGGTTTGGTTTGGTTTGATCACTTGGCCTTTGGGACACCACACATTCTCATTTCTTCTGTCACATTGGCCACTCCTCTATCCGCTTGGTTTGTTCTTCCTCATCCTCCTAATATCAGAGTTTCTTGGACTGAGTCCTTGTTCCTCTTTTCTTTCTGCACTCACTTCCTAGGAGATCTTATCCAGTTGTACGGCTTTAAAAAGCAACTATATTCTGAAAATGCCCAAATCTGTTTTTTTATGCCCTGGCTTTTTCCCTAAAATGTAAACTTGAATAATCAGTCTATTTAACAAATCAACCGGAATGTCTGATGACATCTCGGACTTAACATGCCCCCAACCTACACAAACTTTCTCTAGTCCAAGCTATCATATCTTTGACCTAGATTATTACAATAACCTTTTCTCTTGTCCACTTCTACTTTGTCACACCCACCATCTACCATCCATACAATACAGATGGTCTAAAAATGTCAGTCAGATCATGTCATTCCACTGCTCAATACCCTCCAGAGTCTCCCCACTCAGAATAAAAACCAAAGTCTACAAGTCACTAACTAGTCTGTTCCACCAACCTGAACACTCATCTCTAGCTTCATTTCCTAAATTCTATCACTAGCTCTACCTCACTCAGTCTACTTCAGCCACTTCTGTCTCCTTGCTGTTCCTCAAACAAAACAAACATATTCCTGCCTCAGTGCCTTTGCACTTGCTATTTTCACCTGAAATGCTCTTCCCCTACACAAGCGCTTCTCAAACTTTAGCTGCATTGCACACACATGGAGGGCTTGTTAAAATACATATTGTTGGACCCCAACCTCAGAGTTTCTGATTCAGCGAGTCTGAGGTGGGGCCCAATGATTTGCATTTCTAACAAGTTGCCTAGTGATGCCAGTGCTGCTGGTTTAGGGACTTGGAGAACTATTTCCCTATACAGTCACATGTCTCACTCCCTTATTGGTATCCAGTATCTTCCCTATTTCCCCTTATCAGACTATCATCCTCTGACATCCTACATTACCAAAAAAAAAAAAAAAAAACTACTGCTAATCATTCTTTATCAACTTAATCTCTTTTGATTTCTTCAAAATGTTCTCTGTGCTTCACCTACTCAGTCCGCTTCCCTCCCCAAACCCCTGGCAAGCACTGATCTGGTGGCCATCTCTATAGTTTTTCCTTTTCCAGAATGTCAAATAAATGAAATCATACAGTATGTAGCCTTTTCAGATTGGCTTTTTTCACTTACCAATATGTATTTAAGATTTATCCATGTCTTTGCTTCTATTGACAACCCATTCCCTTGTTATCACTGAATAGTATTCTACTATATGGATGTACCACATTTGGTTTATCCTTAGTTTATACATTTGTTTTTTGAAGGACATCTTGGTTGCTTCCACTTTTGGGTGATTTTGAATAAAGCAAATCTAAACATTTTTGTTTAGGTGTTTGTATGAACATAAGTTTAAATCAGTTTGGTAAATACCTAGGAGCACGATTGCTGGATAATATGGTAAGACTATTTTTACCTTTGTAAGAAAGTGGCTGTATCCATATTACGTTTTATTAAAAAAAAGAAAATTGTTCTGGATGTTTTGCATTTGCAGGTGGATTTCATAATCATGTAAATGGATTCATTAATAATAGTGGATCGAATAAGGCGTATTTCAGGCTTTCCCCGTGGGATAGTCATCACAGAGCAGTGCCAACACACTCAATCCTAATGTGTCCACCCAAGCATCAGCTTTGGATATTGAGGCAATTTGGTCTGCAGCCAGATGGTCTGAAATGGCTTTGTACGTTAGTACAGAAAAAAGTCCCAGAGCCCTGGTATTCATTATTTGCCAGCTTCTATGGAAATACAGCTGTATGTTTTAAGGAAGGGTCTTTAAAACTCCCCCTTCTGCACTGCAGAAGTGACAAAGGAAGAGAGTAGTCTTTCTTCACATAAAATTTACTCTGTTGGCCCTCAGCTCAGTCAGGGAAGAAATGAAAACTGGAATTTCTCAGTTTAAGTCTGAAACCTAAAGGATGTCAGGCTTCTATCCGAATGCTAAAACCTGCGATGATTCAGAAAGATAAATCAAATCCATAAGTTCAGCTGTCCCTTTTCCTGTCCTTTGTCCATTTATTTGGATCCTTATGGATTAAGGCTACACTACTCAAACTTGGATCATGAAGATGGCGCAGGGCTGGACAATGTTTCATTCTGTTATACATTAGGTCTCCATGAGTTGGAGCTGACTCAGTGGCGACTAACAATAGCACTCATATTAGAGTGTGCATCAGAATCACTGGGAAGACCTGTTAAAGCACAGATTTCTGGGATCCAACTTCAGAGTTTCTGATTCAGTGAGCCTGGAGTGGGGCCTGAGAATTTTCCTTTCTCAGGAAATTTTAACATGTTCCTAAGGAGCCCTGGTGGCCCAAAGGTTAAGAGCTTGGCTGCTAACCAAAAGGTTGATGGTTTGAACCCACCAGCCTCTCCACAGGAGAAAAGACCTGGCAATCTGCTCCCGTAAAGATTACAGAGTAGGAAACTATGGGGCAGTTCTACTCTGTTCGATAAGGTCACTATGAGTAGGAACCAACTTGACGGCACACAGCAACATGTTCCTAGATGCTGCTGATGCTGCTGATCCGGAATTAATATAGTGAGTAACACTGAATTAAGCTACTGCAATCCTATGTTCTCAAAGCCTTTTGATATTTTAATAAAATAATTTGCCTTGAGATAGTTTGAAATGTCACATTTTGAAATTTGTAAATGGAATGCTATTTTACTTAAACAACTTAGCAGTCATTTTTTGCTAAGCAAATGAAAAGGAAAGAATCTGAATGCACTGGACTGCAGTTAAATGAATGTAGGTAAAGAGATGGGAAAGAGAAATTACCTTATCATTCATTTTTTCATACAATCATCATTATTAAATAATCCCCTGTCATCTGCTATGGATGGTGTTTATTAGAGTGAATTAGTTACTTGTGGCAGCTACAATATTTATTATGATCACTGACAGTCTCCTAATTTAAGAGAGCTAAGTCACAGTCCAGTTAACTAGGTTAAACTTACAGAACAATTATATATTTCTACCCCTCTTCTTTCAAATGTCCTCTCTCCTGGCCCTAACAGGCATCTCCATCCTGCCCATTCCCTCCAGAGCTTAGACATCCTGGTCTTCTCTTTGAACCTGTCTTAACGAATGCCCTAAATTATTTTTCATTATCTCTTATGTAAATATAGTAATGTTATCCTTCCTTTCAGTGAATACATGAGTTATTTCCTTTCTTCACCCCTTTCTAAGATTTCCACTTTCTGTCCAAAGCCAGATATCTCTTACCCCCTTGAAATTTATTTCTTAGCTATTTTAGCATTTCAAGGCTGAACAAATATTTTACAAAGATGAGATCATCCTACTTAAATTACTCAATGGCTAGATTTTTAAAAATTTACCAAAATATCTTGGAAATCTTTACATTGGTAAAATTAGATTTTATTAATTTTAATGAATGCATCTAATTCATTTTCTTTATTAAAAAGTTATATGTGCTTAAAGTAAGTAATTTCATCGGTTCAGAATTGTACCGATTAGAAGATGAAATTCCCCCTGACCAGTATTCACAATTTCTCTAAAGGTAATTGCTGTTTATTGCTTGAGTTTGTTTTATTACCTTTTTTTAAATAAAGTATATGTATACACACATTACTTAAGTAGAAAAAAGAAACCAAAAACACCTTCACCTTCAAAACCTAGAATACATCTGTTGAAGTTTATGTTTACAAAGTTTTTATCACTTCCATTTTTTATTTAATTGCACTACTTTCTATTTTAGCATATGTAAAAGAATTTTGTTCCTTTTAATTTATACCCAGTATTCTGTTGAATGGGGCCCTGATGGCACAGTGGTTAAGAGCTTGGCTGCTAAACAAGAGGTCAGCAGTTGAAATCCATCTCTCCATGGGAGAAAGATGTGGCACTCGGCTTCCATAAAGATTACCCATTGCGGTCAAGTCAATTCCAACACATAGCGACCTTTTAGGCCAGAGTAAAACTGCCCAATAGGGTTTTCAAGGAGCAGCTGGTGGATATGAACTGCCTACCTTTTGGTTAGCAGCCAAGCTCTTAACCACTGTGTCAGCAGGGCTCCTGTGCCAGTTGGTTTCAACTCACAGTGACCCTATGTACAACAGAACGAAACACTGCCGGGTCCTGAACCATTCTCGCAATTCTTATTATGCTTGAGCCCATTGTTTCAGCCACTGTGTCAACCGATCTCATTGAGGGTCTTCCTCTTTTTCGCTGACCCTCTACTTTACCAAGCTTGATGTCCTTCTTCAGGGACTGATC
>NW_004444247.1:390598-392297 GCF_000243295.1 Trichechus manatus latirostris
GAGTCAATTCTGACTCATAGTGACCCTATAGGAAACTGCCTCATAGGGTTTCCAAGGAGCTGCTGGTGGATTCAAACTGCTGACCTTTTGGTTAGCAGTCGTAGCTCTTAACCACTACTCCACCAGGGTTTCCAGTATTTACAATTACATTATAAAAATCAAATACATAGAGGGTTTTTCATTGGAATAAATTACAGTATATGCACACAAGACCAAAAATAAAATACAAGGTAAAGAGATAATTTATCTAATACTATACAGTTTATTCTTGTTAAAAAGTTAAAATATTAAGACTAAAGAATAAAATTGATTGGAAAATGAAAAAGGTACTTTTTAAAAATTTATCATAGCCCACTAAAAGCATTTATAATTAGGACTAATTTAAAATTCGCTTGATTTTAAGAAAGCATCTCCTTTGTGTTTTGAAATTATTACCTTGCTCTCTCTTTCAGTTGAAATTATTCATTAAAAAAAATATACAGGGGGACATCACTACCATCAAGAAGAAGAGCCAGGAGCAGAGTGTGTCCTTTGGTGCTGGGTCCCCGTGCTGAGAACCTCCTAGACCCAGAAGAGGGAGAGAGTTGTAACACTGATGACAGCAAGAGATGGCGTAGCAGCAGCAAGAAGCAGCAAGAAGTGGCAACAAGCATAGCAGAGTCAGTGGCAGAGAAACGGCAACAGCAGAACCAGGAGATGAGAGTGAAATGGCATGAGGTCAGAAGGGGTGAAGATGAGACAACTTTTGGAGAACCTGACCAGATCAGATGGACACCTGCAGCAGACCTGAATGGCTGGTACCTTAGTAACCTAACCCTGAGGACTCTTTGCCCTACTGAAGGACTAATTGTTAATGACTGATTTGAACTGGTAAAATGATTGTGAGGGGGAAGTTACCCTACAAGTATGTAAAGACCAATGGCTAGAAGGGCCAGGAGGTGGACTACAGTGTAGCAAATTAATATTCGAGGGCCCTTCTAGCTATGGTCTGGTAACTTCCACAAAGTGATTGAGTGGAACTATGCAAATAAGGTGATTGTGGCCCACCAAGGAGATTGGACAGCCTTCCAATAATGCAAATAAGGTGCATAGAACACTTTCGGGGGGGGGGGGGACTATGCAAATTAGGTGCATAGAACCCTTGTAGGGGATTGGTCAGTTATGCCATCCCTCTAGGTTTGAAAAGAGCCAATCCCAGATTGAGGGAGAGGGCCTCACTACCATCAAGAAGAAGAGCTGGGAGTGGAGCTCATCCTTTGGACTCATGGTCCTTGAGTTGAGAACCTCCTAGATCCAGGAGAGGGAGAGAGCTATAAGACTGAAGACAGTGAGAGATGGTGCGGCAGCAGCAAGAAGCATTGAGAAGTGGTGGCAAGAACAGCAGAGTACAGTGGCAAAGAAAAGGTAGCAGCAAAACCAGGAGACTGGCATGAGACACTGCGGAGAGCTTCCTGGCCCATGGAGCAAGGTGGCTATGATGGGCTTGCCAACCCTTGGAGCGAGAAAGCTGTGCGCCTTCAGGCAAGAGGCTTCCTGGTGGAGTGGGGTGCCTCCTGACACTTATTTGCAGAGCTAAAGAGCTTTTTAATATTTGCCCAAGCAGGGCAGAGGCCAGGCCCAAGTAGGGGCAAAGGCCAGACCCAAGCAGGACTTGGTGACAGAGGCCTGTCCGCAGGTACGGTCAAGAAGAAGCTGTCCT
>NW_004444247.1:409805-414292 GCF_000243295.1 Trichechus manatus latirostris
CTTCACCAAAAGAGTAAAAAGACAACCTATGAACTGGGAAAAAATCTTTTGGCTATGACATATCCAATCAGGGTCTAATTTCTAAAATCTACAAGACTGTAAAACCTCAGCAACAAAAAGACAAATAAACCAAATAAAAAATGGACAAAGGATATGAACAGACACTTCACCAAAGAAGACATTCAGGTGGCTAACAGATACATGAGGAAACGCTCACGATCATTAGTCATTAGAGAAATCCAAATCAAAACTACAATGATATACCATCTCACACCAACAAGGCTAGTATTTATCCAAAAAACACAAAATAATAAATGTTAGAGAGGTTATGGAGACACTGGAACACTTATACACTGCTGTTGGCAATGTAAAATGGTACAACCACTTTGGAAATCAATTTGACTCTTCCTTAAAAAGCAAGAAATAGAAGTACCATACGATCCAGCAATCCCACTCTTTGGAATATATCCTACAGAAATAAGAGTCGTCACACAGATAGATATATGCACACCCATGTTCATTGCAGCACTGTTCACAGTAGCAAAAAGATGGAAACAACCTAGGTGTCCATCAGTGGACAAATGGATAAACAAATTATGGTATATTCACACAATGGAATACTACTCAATGATAAAGAACAACAATGAATCCATGAAACATCTCATAACATGGATGAATCTGGAAGGCATTATGCTGAGTGAAATTAGTCAGTAGCGAAAGGACAAATATTGTATGAGACCACTATTATAAGAACTCAAGAAAAGGTCTAAACACAAAAGAAAACAATTTTTGCTGGTTATGAAGGTGGGGAGGGAGGGAGAAGGGTATTCACTAAATATACAGTAGATAAGGATTATCTTAGGTGAAGGGAAGGACAACACACAATTCAGGGGAAGTGAGCACAACTGGTCCAAAGCAAAAGCTAATAAGTTTCCTGAATACAAGGAAACACTTCAAGAGACAGAGTAGCAGGGGCAGGGGTCCGCGGACAATGGTTTCAGGGATCAGCTAGGTCAGTTGGCATAACAAAGTTTATTAAGAAAATGTTCTGCATTCCACTTTGGTGAGTGGTGTCTGGGGTCTTAAAAGCTAGCGAGAGGCCATCTAAGATGCATCAATTGGTCCCAACCCACCTGGAGCAAAGGAGAATGAACACCAAACACACAAGGAAAGTATTAGTCCAAGAGACAGAAAGGGCCACATAAACCAGAGACTCCATCAGCCTGAGACCAGAAGAACTAGATGTTTCTCGGCTACTACCAATGACCGCCCTGACAGGAAACACAACAGAGAGTCCCTGACAGAGCAGGAGAAAAGTGGGGTGTAGAACTAAAATTCTAGTAAAAAAAAAAAAAAACCAGACTTAATGGTCTGACTGAGACTGGAGGAACCCCAGAAAGCATGGCCACCAGACTCTCTGTCAACCCAGAACTAAAACCATTCCCGAGGAGGCCAACTCTTCAGATAAAGATTAGACTGGACTATAAGACATAAAATGATATTCGTGAAGTGTGTGCTTATTAGTTCAAGTAGATATATGAGACTAAATGGGCAGCTCCTGTCTTGAGGCAAGATGAAAAGGCAGAAAGAGACAGGAGTTGGTTGAACGGAGATGGGAAATCTAGGGGGAAAGGAAGAGTGTGCTGTCACAGTATAGAGAGAGCAACTAGGGTCACATAACAATGTGTGTATAAATTTTTGTATGGGAAACTAACTTGAGGTGTAAACTTTCACTTAAAGTACAATAAAAAAATGCCACAGCAGGTGTTTACACTGTTTTGGTAAAGTGGTAAATAATGTGACTTCTATTTCTCCAACAAGGGTAGGCAAACTTTTTTTCTGTAAAGGATCAGATAGTAAATATTTTAAGCTTTGTGAACATGGTCTCTGTTGCAATTACTCAGCCTTACCATTGTACCATAAAAGCAGCCATAGGCAATACATAGAATGGGTGTGGCTATGTTCCAATAAAATCTTATTAACAAAAAGATGGCAGGCTGGATTTTGCCATCCCCTGTTCTGTAATAGCAAATATTTGATAAACATTCATGTAAACATTATTTCCTGTTTTGAAATAAAATGGTAAAATGTTTATCCATTAAATGATTTTTATATTATAAACCTGAAAGTTGCAGTATGTGGTACCCGTATTTTAGCATGCTCATGTATCATAGCCTCTTGTAAAATATGAAATCACTGTATTTCTGAAGAACATTTATTTATACTCTAACTTTTACAAGAAGACAATTTTACTCCCTAAATGGTCAAAATGATTAATATTATTCCCCGGATTTAGGAGTCAACAAGGAAAATAAATATTGTTCAGTGACTGTAAGGCAGAAATTTCGTGACTAACTTTGCTTGCTTTTTCCCCTATAGCATAAATGGGACTGGAGGAGCCTCTGGATCATTTATATGTGTGTCTCACAAGCCTGGGTATAGTGGTGGGAACAAATAGAGGTAGCATCTGTATTAGAGATCAGTTTGAGGAAAATTCAGAAGTCTACTGAGACAAGTTCGAGTAAGTAAAGGGTTCATTGTAAAAATATAGGAGACTTTCACTGAATTCAATTGCAGAAAATATAACAGCCTCACGGGAAATAGAAAATCATCAAAGAGTTATTCTCTCAATTTCTCACTTCCTTTCTTACTATATAGGTTTCCATTAATGCTTCCTTATTACATCTGTCCCATTGTCCTTTTTGAAGACGTCCATGTATGAAAAGCTTTAAATTTTTGCCCTTTGATAATTTTATCATGCATACAGTTTTTGGCTGGCCATAGTGCTGATTCTTGATCTCACTTTGCCGGATTTTTCAGCCCAAGTGTTTAATGTCTTCCATCTACAGTGACTTTGTCCCTTCATTCAGAAACTGGAGGAGAAAGAGATTCTGATTGCCTGCTGACTGGCAATGGAATGTTTGGCTTTGAGTCAGTTGCTCCCCGTTCTAATGAGTTATGGTCTGGAAGGGTAGTGACATGTGATTTGATGCCAAAATTTCAGCTACTTTAGGCTGAAATAAATTCTCTTGGGAGGAGCTGAGGACAATGAAGGAAAATTGACTGATGTGCCTGTTACAGCCTGGGGAATAGAATTTCTGCAGCTGGGGGAGTTATTGTTCTTGGAATTAAGAGTGAGAGCTCATTTCATAGTAGGGTTCATAAGAAATAAATATTCCTGCCATTAGTCGTATCTGTTTCAAGGAATCCCACATAGGGTAAGTAAATAAAACTAAATATACATCTAGATACACCAAGGTGAACCTGAATAACATGAAAGACAAAGATTTTAAAAGTAGATGAAAGAAAATAGTAAAAATTGATTTCTCAATAGCAATAAGTAACGCCAGAAGCAAGTGGGATAATATTTCAAGGTGCTGAGAAAAAAAAAATTGTAATTTGTAATGTATATCCAGCAAACTATCTTTCAAGAACAAAAATGATATAAAGGTATTTTCAGAGTAGCACTAACTAGACTAAAAGTTCACTACCAACAGAGACTTCAATAAAGGTACTTGGATATACTCAAAGAAGAAGAAAAATGATCCCAGGACGTAATTCTGAGATACAAGCAGAAAATGAATGAAGAAAATAGTAATTGTATGGCTACAATAAACAAATAGACTACAAAAGTAATAATGATGATGTCTAATTTGTGGTATTAAACAATAATCATGGTAAAACTAAAACATGGATAGAAATTGTAGCTTGTAATGAGGGTAGTGATCAGAGTTAAAACATTTTAATGTCCTTATAATTTTTGAAATAAGTCTATTACATTTAGACTGAATTGAGTTAAATATGTGTGGTACACTATTCTGTTTGGCAACTCACCAAGAGTCACATATCTTGGTGGCTCATGGTGATTTTTGCCCTAGTCCAAGATTATCATTTTGGATCAAAACTAATATCCCTTAAGGCAAAAAGCACTAGAAGAGATAAAGAAGATTATCATACCTTGATAAAATGTTTAATTCATCAGGAAGTTTTACAACATTTAACACAGAAGGCAAAGGGAAATAACAAAAATGTTACATTATCCAGGCAAAAGGCAGCTATTAGGAAACTTACTATTATAAACCCAAAACCTAACCCATTGCTATCAAGTCAATTCCAACTCATAGTGACCCTATAGTACAGAGTAGAACTGCCCCGTAGATTTTCCAAGGGGCGGCTGGTGGATTTGAACTGCCAACCTTTTAGTTAGCAGCCAAGCTCTTAACAAAATACATGAGGTGAACAAAACCCTTCAGTCCCATGAAGTGGTGTGTTCTGATCCAGGTGAGAGACTTGATTCCCTGGTCTCTCAGATATTTATAAAGGGGTTAAGAGGCAGTAATTTATGAATATATTGTTACATTGCACTGAAAAAGGGAATTAAAGCTGCAGACGGAATTAAGGTTGTGAATCAGTTAACCTTAAACTAGGGAGATTATCCTGGATTATTGAGGTAAAGCAATCTAATTACACGAGCTCTTAAATGCACA
>NW_004444247.1:414676-433058 GCF_000243295.1 Trichechus manatus latirostris
GGCACTGCTTTCTTGGTGGTATGAGGTCCCCCCAACTCTCTGCTTGCTTCCCTTTCCTTTTATCTCTTGTAAGATAAAAGATGGTGCAGGCCATACCCCAGGGAAACTCCCTTTACATTGGATCAGGGATGTGACTTTAGTAAGAGTGTTACAATCCCACCCTAGTCCTCTTTAACATAAAATTACAATCACAAAATGGAGGACAACCACACAATACTGGGAATCATGGCTTAGCCAAGTTGACACATATTTTTTGGGGACACAATTCAATCCATGAGAGCAGCCAAACACCTAACCACTGCACCACCAGGAAGGCAAAGGAGTGGGTCATAGAGATGATAGGGAATAAGAAGGAGGAGATATTTTAAGCAAAAAAGGGCTTTGACTGCTGCCTCTGGCTTTGAAGATGGAGGAATGGGACCTTCAACCAAGGAATGCAGGTGATCTTTGAAGCTAGGAACAGCTCTCAGCTGACAGCCAGCAAGGGAACAGGGACCTCAGCCCCTACAGCCCCAAGAAACTGAATTCTGTCAGTGACCCAGATGTGCAAGGAACAAATCCTCCTCTAGAGCCTCCAGAAAGGAATGCAGCCTGCCGACCCCTTGATTTTAGCCCAGTGAGACCCGTGTTGGATTTCTGACCTACAGAACTGTGAGATAATAAATTTGTTTCATTTAAGCTGCTAAATTTGTGGTAATATGTTACAGCAGCAATAGAAAACAAATACAGAGATAACGTGTACCATATTTTGACACAAAAACATGCACCTTTCTACATTTGTTGGCCAACCGTGCCCTCCCCCCTCGAGGTATTTTCACAAGCACCACTGTGCCAATTTTTTTTTTTTTTTACATATTGCTGTAAAAAAAACAGCATGGTATGTTTAGGAAAACACCTTTGGTGGGCGGGAGGGCATGGTTGGCAAACAAACGTAGAAGGTTTGCGTTATTTTCGTAAAATATGGAATATTACACCTGATTGAGTCAGAAGACCCTGAATTGCAATCGGGATTACAGTGTTCTCAGATTCCACTTGTCTAAGAAGTTTGCATGTCAGCATGGCCAATTGCTTAGGAATTTGTGTATCAGCATTTGATTCATGTAAAGTCCTTGAAGTCACCAGGGTCATTCAGCGAGTAAACTGAATTCCATTGCCATGTCAGTTCCAACTCATGGTGACTGCATGTGTTGCGAGTAGAACTGCTCCATAGCTGCAATCTTTACAGAAGTAGATTTCCAGGGCTTTCTTCCATGGCATCGCTAAGTGGGTTCAAACCACCAACCTTTAGGTCAAGCACAAACTGCATATCCAGGGACCTCTCTATAAACTCTAATCCTGGATGTATCAGATTTAAAAAAAATCTTAACTATATAATGCATAATACTGTAGGTTTACTGGGAGAATTCATATATTGACCATCATAAAAGGAAATTTTCATATCCTGCTCTCAGGATTTGATAACTAAAATAAAAAAAAAAGACATCAAAGATGTGCAAGATTAGAAAAATGCAATAACAGTGTTTATCTAACAACAAAATACAGAGCCCTACACCCCAAACAGGAAAGGAAATTATTGTCATTCACACATGCAACATTTATGAAAATTGATTGCTTTCTTGTTCACGTAGCAAATTTCATTAAAATCCAAGGATTGGTATCATACAGAAAACATTTTGTCTATTAGGCAATTAAATTAGAAATTAATATAAAAATGACAAGTTAAAGATGTTGACACTTCAAGGATTAAATTTGGCTCTAAGGACAGGAGACCTTAGTGCTGTGCCGTTGGGATGTGTATGTGCATATGTACAGATACTTTGATTTTGTTTAACACATGAAAGAATCTCATAAATAATCTTATAGATCCTGCAAGATCTTTGGTGACTGTCTTAGTTGTCTACTGCTGCTATAACAGGAATATCACAAGTGGATGGCTTTAACAAACAGAAATTTATTCTTTCACAGTCTAGGAGGCTAGAAGTCCAAATTCAGGGCACCAGCTCTACCGGAAGGCTTTCTCTCTCTGTCAGTTCTGTGGAAAGATCCTTGTTATCAGTCTTCCTCTGTTCTAGGAGCTTCTCAGTGCAGGGACCCCAGGTCCAAAGGATGCGCTCCACTCCCAATGCTTCATTCTTGATGGCATGAGATTCCTCTCCTCTCTGCTCTATTCTTTCTTTTATATCTCAGAAGACATTGACTAAAGTAAAATCTGATCCTATAGATTGAATCCTGCCTCATTAACAAAACTGCCTCTAATCCTGCCTCATTACCATCATAGAGATTAGGTTTTACAACACGTGGAATAATCACATCAGATCACAAAATGGTGGACAACCACACAATACTGGGAATCATGGCCTAGCCAAGTTGACACACGTTTTGAGTGGACACAATTCAATCCATAACACTGCCCTCAGGCTGGGGCAGAATTGCCAGGTCTGTTTAGGGCTACAGGGTAAACAGAGAAAGGATTAGGCTGCTTCTGTGTTAGTCTTTGCTTTTATGTTGATGATTAATAGAGAAATGATGGATTACTACTGACATCTGTCTGCAGTATGGTGGAAAAGTGGGAAACAATAGTGAATGGAAGGGGTCCAATTGCTCCTCATTTTTAATCCATTTTTGAAGTAAATAGAGCCCAGGGAGGGTGTACTCAGAGACCAGTCTTCCTTATAAGGTATTTAACAATGTTAGATAAATTGAAACTTATTCTGTAAGGGAAATAGAGGCTTGGAATATATATGTATATATACACACACATATATATGTATTTATGTTTAATCATAGGGTTTTCCTTTCTTAAGATTACAGAAGCGAACTTTATGAAGGGAAGAGGGGAGGCATGAGCACAGAGGAAGTCCTCCAAGTCTCATCCCCAAGTAGTAGGGCTTTTGGTGGCTGCAAATAGGTCTTTAAAACATAGGTGAAAATATAGATCTTAGCTTGGCAGAAAGTAAAAGATGTGCCTTGAGGTGCATGTGGCCCTGGAAAGTCATGGATGTGCCTCTCTGGTGAATACAATCTTCTTTGTGAAAAAAGGAGGCAGTAGTATCTGATAAAGGAGCCCTCGTTGCTCAGTGGTTGAAGCGCTCGGCAATTTAAACCCACCAGCCCCTCTGGGAGAAAGATGTGGCAGTCTGCTTCCATCAAGATTTACAGCCTTGGAAACCCTATGGGGCAGTTCTACTCTATCCTATAGAGTTGCTATGAGTTGAGATTGACTCAAGGGAAGTGGGTCAGTGGGTTGGCATCTGATAAATGTGAGAAAGAAGTGGGAAATGGGGGATGGTAAATTTCAGGTGAGTGGAGAAATATTAAAATAGTCATTGGGGAAAATGGACGAAATAATTTTCTAGGGAAGCATAGTAGGGATATTGAGCATGATGAAGGCTCCAAATAAGATTTTACAGGCTATAAATTTTTGCTGTTTTCTAGTAGTATGTGGTCACCTGTGCAGGCATGGAGAAGTTGAGTTGCTTCAGGCAGTTGTGACAAAATATCAGAGCAATGGAGTTGTTATGGATTGAATTGTGTCACCCCAAAATATGTGTTGGAATCTTAACCCCTATACCTGTGGATGTAATCTTGTTTGGTAATAGGGTTTTCTCTGTTATGTTAATCAGTGTAGGTGTGTCCTAAACCTAATCATTTCATTTTTTTTAAACCTAATCATTTCTAATTTATAAGGAGCAACAAGACACAGAGACAAGGAAGCACAAACAAGAAGAAAATAGATGTCTTGTGGAGATTGCCAAGAAATGCTGGGGCTACAGGAGCTGAGGCAAGAGTCTTCCCCTAGAGCCAACAGAGAGAGAGCCTTCCCCTATGACTTGAATTTGCACTTTTACCCTCCTGCACTGTGGGAAAGTAAATTTCTGTTCTTTAAAGCCACCTACTTGTGGTATTTCTATTACAGCAGCACTAAGGAACTAAGACAGGAGTTTAGGATATATCAGCATTAAAGTTGAAATAATAATCCACTAGGTAGAATTAAAACGAATATAGGAGGTTGTACTAATATCCTTTCTAGCTACTTCTATAGTCTTAATTTATTCTAGGCAGGAGTCAGATCAGGCTCACTCAGAAACAGACCCTCAGACAAGGATTAGTATCCAAATAAATTAATAAGAAAGAGTTCCCAAGGGAAAAATGTAAAGGAGGAGGGAAAATAGGACAGGGAATGGGAGGAAGGCAAGAAAGACTGCAATGCCATCTCAGGTGAAGTCCTACAGGGGGCTCCTTCAGTCTCATCTCATGGGAGGAGTCTGGAGTATAAGTTATACTTCAGTATTCCTCACACCATTGGATGCCCCAGGAGAATGTAAATTCCCAGGCATTTCTGGCTTGTGGGTGAAGTGGCTCCAACAGATCTAGGGAAATCTTCTGCTAAAGAGCCACAGGTGCTGGCTAGTGGAAGTGAAAGCACAGAGAAGAGGGAGGCACATGAATGGACAAAGAAATCCGTGGGGATCTAGGTCAAACACCTGTATTATACTTCACTACTGCCAAATTGATATAGGTGAACACAGAGTCGGAGAACATTATATAACTGCACACACACACACACACACACACACACACACACGCACGCACGCACATACACACATAAAATGTGGTTTTAGAATGTGGAAGAATGAGAAACTAACTCTTCCTAATACATTTGGAAGGTTTTAAAAGAGATTATTTAACTAAGGTTTGAAGACAAGTGGGTTTGGAAAAGCATTTGCAGGAAATGAAACAGTCTATTCAAAAGCACAAAGGCCAGTAAGAGAAAGGGATGATAGAGGACTGAAACCACTTTATTATGGCTGGAAGACTGTTGTTGTTAGGTGCCAACAAGTTGGTTCCAACTCATAGCAACCCTATGTACTACAGAATGAAACACCGCCTAATACTGCACCATCCTCACAATCATTGCTATGTTTGAGTCCATTGTTGCAACCACTGTGTCATTCATCTCGCTGAGGGTCTTCCTCTTTTTCATTGACCTTCAGCCAAGCATGATGCCTTTCTCCAGGGACTGGTCCCTCCTGATAACATGACCAAAGTACATGAGAGAAGTCTTGCCATCCTCGCTTCTAAGGAGCATTCTGGCTGTACTTCCTCCAAGACAGATTTGTTCATTCTTCTGGCAGTCCATGGTATATTCAGTATTCTTCACCATCACCATAATTCAAACATAATTTGAACTCATCATTGTCTCTGTCAATCAAGTCAGAACTCTCAGAACCATTCAAGACCTCTCCGTCTCTCTCAATGTCACACAGAGTCCTGTCAGTTTCACCTCCTTTAATAGCTGTACAATCCTCTCCCTGTCTTTTCACTCTGGTCACAACCAAGGTCTTTAGTCATGTATAATCTAGACTAGAGCTAAATCCATTACCATCAAGTCAATTCTAACTCATATCGACCCTATAGGACAGAGTAGAACTGCCCTATAGGGTTTCCAAGGTTGTAATCTTTATGGAAGCAGACTGCCACATCTTTCTCCTCAGAGCAACTGATGGGTTTGAACTACTGAACTTTCAGTTTGCAGCCAAGAGCTTTAATTGTCCCACCAGGGCTCCTTAGACTAGAGCTATCCAATAGGAATACCGTATAATGCAAGTCACATTCCTAACTTTAAAATTTCTACTAGCCACATTAAATAAAGTAAAAAGAAACAGATGAAATTAATTTTAATAGTATAGTTTATTTAAATGAATATATCCAGTGTTAATATTAATAAGATACTTTACATTTTTTCTTTTTTTCATTGACATCCAGTACATATTTGACACTTATAGCACATCTCATTTCTGACTAGCAGATTTCAATTGCTGAATAGCCACATGTGGCTAGTGGCTACTGCATGGACAGCGCAGGTCTAAACTATTGGTATAGTCTCCTTCCTTCTAGGCCCATCCTCCACTATACTGCTACTGGAATGACATTTCTAACATGTAAATCTGATTTTGGTACTTTTCTGTTTCACATCTTATCCATGGCTTACAGGATAAAGTCAAACCTCCTTTTCATGTCCCCCATAATCCTCTATATTCCAGTAGCTTTCCTATCCCTTTTTTCTCATCTCTTGTTAAGCCCTCACTCGTGTTACCATTGAACTTACAGATCTTCAAACTAGCGATGTCATGTCTCTGTTCAGTTATTCAAATACTCTTGCTGTCTCCTCTCTCTAGGAAGTTATTTTCCCCTCCCTTTTGTCTTCCTAAAGAACTTCTTCCTAATGTACTCATTTTTTTCATTTGTATTCTGTAAACCTTTCTATGAACTCCACCTCTACCCCCATATCAAACACAATTGATCACTCTGTTCCTCCACAGTACCTTGATCATTGTTCAAAAAGACCACTTATAATACTAGACAAATAAGTATTTTTGTGTTCGCCTGTTGATTACCCTTTGGGATCCCTGATGGCTGCTGGGATAGTGCCTTATTTATCTTTGAACCCCCAGGGCCTGATCCACGGTAGATGGTCAATAAGTCCTTGTAGAATAAAAAAAAAAAAATTCACAGATGAATACCTCACCAATGATAAAATCATAGGATTCATAGTGTTATATACCAGTTTTTAATTTATATATTGCAGAGGACTATCACACCTACAGGGCACCATTGACATCATAGACTTATTCCAACTTAAATGGTAACGGGAAGTGGAGATTCACGGCTTCCTGCCTAGATTCTGGAACAACAGGGAGAGAGCCTGCTCCTACATAAACTCTCATCTCCACAGGGAACCACACATGCTCCAGAGAAAACACACATGCACGCATACACTTTCACCTGCAAACACACACACACACAGGTATACACAGCTACATTCTCTCCAGACCCTGCTCTCGACATGTCCTGAACCTTCTCTTGCCTGTTGGTAGCTCTTGGAGACATGATACCTGCCACTATCTGTCTCAGATTTGATATAGTCATCTTACTGGGGTTGGGACAGTGTGGGTGAGTGCAGAGTTTGAATGTCACTTGTGGCCTGTGTGACTCATCTTTCCAGGGATGTGTGAGCAGGCAAGAATGACTGAATGGTCATTGTATGATATTCACCCAACTCGGTCTACACATTTTTAAAATTTGTACAGAGCCTCTGTAAAGACTAGTTACCCTCATTATAGAGGAAGATTCTAGGATACATGAAGTCTTCTGGACATAATTCATATCATCTTCATGCAAAGTGTATCTATTGCCACACTAATGTGTGTAATGAACAACCAAATAACTTCAGTGTCAAACAAACATAAGCATTTGTTTAGCTCATGGTTTGTAGGGATAAGCTGATCTGGACTGGACTCAGCTTGTTCATCAGTCTATGATAAGTTGCAAATTGGATAGGTAGCTCTGCTGATCTTGACTGGGCTCATCCGTATTTCCAGAGGTCAGCTGGCTGTTGACTCATCTAAGATACCCTTAGAGGGGACAACAGAGGCAACTCAGCTTTATTCCTTGTGTCTCATCTTGCAGCAAGCTAGCCCAGGCAAGACCTTCTGATGGTGATGACAGAGACCAAAAGCAGAAACACACAAATCTCTTTCAAGCCTCTTCTTTCATCATATTTGTCAATATTCTGTTGACAGAGTTGTAGAACACTTAAGAGTTAACATGTCAAAAAGCATGCCGTGTAGGAGTTACATGGCAAGAAGCACTCTAGGAGGAATGAAGAAATGGGGTCATTAATACAGTCATCCCAACACACAGAGGGAATACACACTCACACACACACACACACACAGACACACACTTACTGATCAGGTACCTCCTGAATGGTTCATTTACAAATATTTATACAATTTCCACAAATTGTGGAATATGTGTATATATATGTGTATATATACATATATATTTTTAATGTTTAAACTTTAAAAGTGTTGGTATTTCAGGAGGTAATGTGGTTCTGGTTTGAGTTATATCAGCCATGCCCAGCCACAGAGAATAGTCTTGTAAGCCTTGGAATAGAGAAAAAGTTTAGGCCCTGGCACCAAAGTGGAGAAGCCACGGAAGAGATAAGTTGATACAACCTTATTTATAAGTTTATGTGAACTGAAGCTAAATTGTGAGAACAACGGTCACATGTCCCACTCAGTCACTAACTACCTACTCTTATTCCTCTCAGTTCTACTCTAGTAAATTCTGGAATCTTCCTTTTCATTTCCCTGAATAATCCTAAACCATTCTGAGATGAGAAATCTTTCATATTTCCTGGATTTTGCTGTGTCAATGAAATGTGAATCAACTGAACAAAAACATAACCCAAATACTGTATCTGTAATTTTTGGAGTAGTATATCATGAGAAAACACATCCAGACCCTATAGGAATTCTTCCTGAACTTGATTTTACATGATTGTAACAGTGTATATTCTGTGACTCAACATTGAGCTAAGTTTCACTGATAGGATTCTAACTGGAAACTGGGAAACAAATGGCTTTGTAGGTTATTTCTTTTGGTGGTTATCAGCAGGCAAACACTCTTGTGGTCTCATTGACTGCTATATTGGTGGAAAAGCTAATGATCTAAATCCAACAGATGCTTGGAAGCACAGCACAAGTTAAAATATGCAACCAACAGAAATAAAAACCGTGGGCTGTTTGACACACACACGCAGAGCTCTTCCTATAATTAGAGATACTTACCAATGTTAGGAGATCAAAAGCATCTTTTTTGGTCCTTGAAAAGCTAAATACAAACTGCAAACAGACACCAGCAGGTACACTAAATTTACGAGATGCAGACTTTCTTGTGAGAAGGGACTAAGCCATTTTTATAGCTAGCTAGTCCCCTTCTTAGCATTTCATGTACGCTTTTCAAAGTATACCTTAAATAAGTCATTTGCTACATATAGGTTCCAGCAGCATGATCTGTTTTTCTTGGGTAGACACTCATTCCCCGTAGTCAAAAAAAGAAAAGAAAAGAACCATGGTGTACTTCTACAAAATGAAAACAAGTTTTGTGTAAATGTGTTCCATGAGATTCTAAGTCTTTAAAACAAAATTTGCATTGCAGAATTATAGTAGAACAAATTAATATACCAAAGAGGGGTACAGCACAACCCCTCTTTTCTCATTCCTGTTTAAGCCCAGTCCTGGTTTAACCAGGGTATTCATTTCCCACAGATATTTTAACTTGTTGAACTCTACTTCCCAGTTTTATGTCTAGAATATAAAACTCATGTAGTCCTTATACTGACAAAATGTTTAATAACTTAGGCTTTAGGTGTAGTAGGAGGTCCGTGGGTGGCACAAATGATTTGTGCTAGTCTGTTAGCCTAAAGGTTGATAGTTCGAATCCATCCAGCGGCACTGTGGAAGGCCTGGCGATCTCCTTCCGTAAAGACTACAGCCACAAAAACTCTATGGAACAGTTCTACTCTGTAACACGTGGGATCACCATGAGTCAGAATGGATTTGGTGGCAATGGGTTTGGTTTTTGGTTAGGTGTAATAGAAATTACCTGAAAAAGGAAATCTTCGCCCACTAGATACATATTTTTATTTTCCCTATTCATAGAAAACAGCATACTTTTAAAATTTGCTTGTTTTGCACCCATAGCAAGGGAGATGGGATTGTTCTTAGAATAGTCAGGCTCAAGGCTAGAACTGTTCCTTAAAGTATGTGGTGTGTGTGGGGAAATCATACCCGAAAGAAAACTGGAGTGCTGAATGAAAGGGAAAAATCCATAAAACAAAAAAACCAAGCTTATTGTCATCAAGTCGATTGTGACTCCTGGCGACTGCACGTGTTACAGTGTAGAACTGTTCCATAGGATTTTCTTGGCTGTATTCTTTATGGAAGCAAATTGCCAGACCTGTCTTCTGTGGTGCTGCTGGGTAGGTTCGAATCGCCAAACTTTTGGTTAGCAGCCAAGTGCAAATGGTTTGCATTGCCCAGGGACCTAGAAAAATCAATACTGTGTTGGTAATCAACAATATACTGCAGGTGAATTTTTTTTTTTTATAATGGAACTAGGTGGAGCTTTATGGAGTAAGTAAAGACATGTTCTTCTTAAAAGTAATTTATGGTATCCCTATTTCCTGTTAGGGTAACTGGTCAACTTCCCAGGGTGACACTCAAGGTCCATTTCCAATATGTCCTAACAGTGTCACAGAAAAAGACTTGAAGTTAGAAGACTAAATAATATGCTTGATGGACAGTGAATAATCCAGTGTCTCTATACGTCCTCTAGCGACACTGGATTATTCACTGTCCGTCAAGCATATTATTTAGTTTTCTATCTTTAAGGCTTTTTCTGTGACACTGTTGGGAATTTGCCCTCTTCTCCCCTCCTCTTCCCTTCTCTCTCCCCCTCCGCCTTCTCCCCACCCCCTCTCATCTATTATAGACTTCTTCCTCTTCCTGAAGGGCCCACTCAGATGTCATCTATTTGGTGCAACTCCACCTGATCTCCACAGGTATTTTTAAGGCCAGTCTTGTCTATCTCCCAGAGAACTTTGAATAGAACTTTATTATATATATTTGCTCCTTGCTTTATATTCATTATCTACATATCCAATCTTTCCAATACACCATAGGATGTTTATGTTCCTTGCAACTTTTCTAGGTTCCAACACAGAGCCTTATACACATCTTGTACACAACTATTCAGAAAATGTTCCATGATTGCATAATGATATTGGAAATTAAAATGCTAGTTACAGCAGGTGTCAGCAAACTATGGCCTGAAGGAAGAGCACCTGTTTCTGTAAATAAAATTTCATTGGAACACAGCCATGCCCGTTCATGTATGTACTGTTGTTCAAACAGAAATCATATGACATGCAAGCTTAAAATATTTATTATCTAGCCCTTTACCTAAAAAAAATTGCCAGCCTCTGTTTTAGAGCAATCTAGACTAGCCAAATCATATTAATAAATAATACATACTTGGGGGTATAATCAGGAGCCCTGGTGGTGCAGTGGTTAAGTGCTTGGCTGCTAAGTGAAAGATCACTGGTTCGAACCCCAAAGTGGCTCTAAGGGAGAAAAATATGGCAATCTGCTCTCGTAAAGATTACAGCCTAAGAAACTCTATGGGGCAGTTCTACTCTGTCCTATAGGGTCACTATAAATTGAAATCAACAGTCTAAGTACTATTTAGTGCACCAAATGGTAACTTAATAAGTAATGTATTATGATGGTTAGTTTTTATGTGTCAATTTGGCTAAGTTATAGTCTCCAGTTTTTCAATCAAACACTAATCTACATGTTTCCGTGAAGATATTTTGTAGATATGATTGAAGTCCATAATTAGTTGATATGTAACAAAAAATTATTGTGGTGAAATATATGTAACAAAACATTTCAGCTATTTGTATGTGTGTGATTCAGTGACATTAATTACATTCACCATGTTATGAAGCAACCACCACTATCAGTTTCCAAATTTTTTCATCACTCTTAACAAAAACTCTGTATCCCTTAAGCAATACTCATTTCCCCCTCCCAAGTAACCATAATAAACTTTGCTCTCCATGCATTTGCCAATTCTGGATATTTCATATAAGTAGGACCATCCAATATTTGTCCTTTTGTGTCTGACTTACTTCACTCAGCATAATGTTTTCAAGGTTCATCCGTGTTGTAGCAGGTATCGGAACTTTATTTCATTTTATTACTGAATACTGTTCCATTGTATGTATATACCACATTTTATTTACCCATTCATCTGTTGATGGACTTGGGTTGTTTCCAACTTCAGGCTATCATGGATAATGCTGTAATGAACATTAGCGTACAAGTATCTGTTTGAGTCCCTGTTTTCAATTCTTTTGGGTATATACCTAGGACTGGAATTGTTGGGTCATAAGGTAGTTCTATGTTTAATTTCTTGAGGTGCCACCAAAGTGTTTTTCAAAGTGACTGCACCCTTTTGCAATCCTACCAGCAGTACATAAGGGTTCCAATTTCTCCAAATTCTCTCAAACATTTGTTATTTTCCATCTTACTGATAGCAGCCATCCTAGTGAGGGTGAAGTGTTATCTCACTGTGGTTTTGATTTGCCTTTCCCCAGTGTCTAATGATGTTGCACATCTTTTCATGTGCTTATTGGACATTTGTATATCTTCCATAAAGAAATGTCTATTTAAGTCCTTTGCTTATTTTTAAATAGGGCTATTTGATTTTTTGTTGCTGAGTTGTGTTTTTTATATATTCTGGATATAATCCCTTATCAGATATATGGTTCTCAAATATTTTCTCCCAATCTGTGGGTTGTATCTTCACTTCGCTGATAAAGTTCTTTGATGCACAAAAGTTTTAAATTTTGATGAAGTCCCATTTGTCTGCTTTTTCTTTTGTTTCTCGTGCTTTTGGTGTCACATCTGTGAATTCATTGTCGAAAACTAGGTCTCAATGCCTAACTCCTATGTTTTGCTCTAAGAGTTTCATGATTTTAGTTTTGACATTTAGGTCTTTGAACCATTGTGAGTTAATGTTCATATATGGTGTGAGGTATGGGCCCAACTTCATTGTTTTGCTTATGGAGATCCAGTTGTCCCAGCACCAATTATTGAAGAAACTATTCTTTCTCCATTGAATGGACTTGGCACCCTTCTCGAAAATCAATTAGCCATAGATACATGGGTTTATTTCTGGACTCTCAATTCTATTCTACTGGTCTATATGTCTATCCCTATACCAGTACCAGATTGTTTTGATTACTGTAGCTTTATTGCATGTTTTGAAGTCAGAAAGTGTGAACTCTTCTACCTTGTACTTATTTTTCAAGACTGCTTTGGCTATTCAGGGCCCTTTGCAATTCCATACACAGTTGAGGACTGGATATTCCATTTCTGCAAATGATGTTGTTGGAGTTTTGATAAGGATTGCTTTGAATCTATAGATCACTTTGAGTAATATTGACATCTTAACGATATTGAGTCTTCCAATCCATGAAAACAAAATTTCTATTTATTTAGATCTTCTTTAATTTCCTTCAGTAATGTTTGATAATTTTCAGGGTACAAGTCTCTCACCTCCCTGGCTAAATTTATTCCTAGATATTTTACTTTTTAAGATGATATTGTAAACTGAATTGCTTTCTTAATTTCCTTTTCAGATTGCTCATTGCTGGTGTATAGTACCCCAACTGATTTTTGTGTGCTGACCTTGTACCCTGCAAATTTGCTGAATTCGTTCATTAACTCTAGTAGTTTTCTTGTGGATTCTTTGAGATTTTCTATGTATAGGCTCACGTTATCTGCGAATAGGGTATAATCACTTGATCTTAAATAATAAAAGAAATTATCTTAGAAGATCTGGATTATCAAGATTCAATCAGTTGAAGGATTAAGATGAGAACTGAGGTCTCCAAGGAGAAGAGATCCTGCCTGCAGACTGCAGCTTCAGCTAGTGCCCGAGAGTTCCAACCTACCTTTCCTGATGGCCAACCCTACAGATTTCAGACTTGCTTAGCCAGACCCCACATTCAACCAGTTCAGACACAGTCAGCTGATTCCTTGCAGTAAATCCCTTAATCTCTACCTCTTACTGGTTTTGTTTCTCTGGCTGATCTCTGACTTATACACATATCTTTGTGACCTGAAGGAGTTCAAGTGCACTCCAGTAAAGGAGTTCATTTTTCATCATGGGAAGGATATATTCAAATGTATTAAAACTTTTTTATAAGAGCCTTGAGAAATAGTATTATTATCCTAATTTTGCCTTGACCTGATGGAAGTAGAAATGCATGTAGAAATTTTTTTGCTTGGTCACCTATTTCAATCCATTATACAATTCTCATTTATTTTATTTGAATATTGTCAAAGTTAACTTATTATTAACCAAAAAGTCTTTAATTCTTAAAATTCCATATATTCCCCCTAACTCTGTGACATTCAAAAGATACACTATCTTCCCTCAGTGGCAAAGGCTACTTCCTAATTTATTAGTACTGTCGCAATGTCCAGTTAGGGGAAAAATGTCAATCCAAATGAAAAGAGGAGAAAAGAAAAGAAAAAAAACCCAAAAACTCATTTTTGTCTGTGTAATCTTTTGTCTAGATACATCAGTATTGTATTTCCTTTTATGTGAAAAGAAAAGAGTGTTCCTTTGACTTTGCTTATCAGATAATCTTCCTCTATCATTGCGGTCAAAGACCCGAAATATTGTTCTTTCAGGACTTCTGCTTTGCAAATAAGTTCCCCTCATCCTCTGACCCTCCACAGAATTCAATATTACAGCCTTTATACCAGGATCCAAAATATAACATTGCAGAGATATTGGGTTATGACATTAGACCAAAGATCTATTTGACAAGTGAAGTGACTGAGATCCAAAAGTGAAAAAAAATTCGTATTTGTTTTTAACGGGGAAAAAGTTGGATTCTATGGTTATCTTTTAAAAGAAATATATCTAACTGTATTTAAAACTAGTTGCACAAATTTTAATCCCATATGAAAGATCACTGAAATAGATGTCAGATTTCCTGAGATCTCAGTTTGGTTTCTAAAATTATTATCTGAGTGATTGGGCCAATTACTGAATATCCCTAAGTCTCAGTCTTCCCATGTATAAATAAGAAAGATGATGTTTTTTTTTTTTTGTTTTTCTCCACAGTGTTATTTTCAGAATCAAAGGAGATAATAATGGTAAAGTTGCTCTGTCAACTTTAATGTCAAAGGGCATACTATTTTGAAGGGCAGTGTACAGAACTTTTTGAGAATATGATTAAAAAAAACTATCAGTATTTTCCTTAGATAAATTCACATATTGCAATATACACGAAATTTTGCACATGAGCATAGTGGGCTCACAGGCCACCAAAACTTATCTTTGGGCTGGTTCATAGAACTTACATGTACAACTCCTACTTTAAAGTACTATGTTAATGTAATATAAGAATATTTTATACAGAAGTATAATTTTAAAACTATTGGAAATAAGTGAAACAAATGCTGCAGGTTTATGGTTTTCCCCATTATTTTAAATTATATTTGTGATGAAGGTACTTAACATATCATTCTATTGCTAATCATCAATTTTTTTCCCATCATTTTAGCTTCTGGGTAGGACATTAAGTGTACTGCCCTCTGCAGTGTAATAGGGAATTATAGAGTAAATGACTATTCCAAGACAAATGTGCCACAAGGAATCTCTCCTATTAATTTTAGAGACTTAAAGAGGAAGAGAAGGAACAGATATCACATGAGACATAGATGCACAGATTTTAACAGGTTTTTGCTTTGGGGCAAAAACCATTCTCATTTGGAAGCAGCCAACCCACCTTTAGTCGTTTCAAGCCAAGATCATCGTTTAGTTGGAATATATACCATTAAGCCTAGCACACATGAAACTCAAACTACCTTGGCTATTTCCAGCTTTTATTGAGAGTTAATTAGGAAATCTTTCAAAATGTAGCCAAGGTAGATTAAATAACTCATATAAAAAATAATAACAATGAAACACAATACTTTCTCTACTAGACATATTGTCTGTATATTTCTTTCTTTTTTTTTAACAGAACCTAATATGAGCAAAATATCGTCCTTTGTGACATTTGGCTTGTATATTTATGCCTTGCAGAACTGAAACTGAGTGAGTTTCCTTTTAGACTCACAATCTCACAATCAAGACACACACACACACACACGGCACATCCCTAAAATATTTAATGAAAGGGCGTTGAAAAGGAAATAAATGTGATCAAAGATATCCAATCACTTTTAGGACTTTGTTTTGATGAATGTTATGCTATGCACTGGCTAAATGTTATACTTTTAATAACAGGGATGGTCTTTTCAAGATCACTTGTTCTTACATTAGTAGTAAATTGCTCTTATTGCTCCTCCCAAATATATTTGAAAAATCTCCAATTACCTAAAATAGAAAAGTCATCAATTCTCTAAAACTTTAAAATTCTGACCATAGCTCGACTTTCTTATTTTCCTCTGATTTTTTTCCTCATTTTTATTACATAGAATAAAAACAGAAAATAGGAAGAAAAGAGTGTTAGGGAAAAGAATTATTCATTTTTGTAAAATCATAAATTGTGGTTTAGAAAAGACAGAATGATTGTTCTGTTTTATTATTTCCTTACAACTAACCTTGGAAGCAGCCTACATTCTATTATTCTAGAATAAAATCTGAGTGTTTTGATATGGTGATAAGTTTATGTTACCAAGAAATAGATCTGGCACTCACTCTAACAGACGCTGATAAAGCTGAGGGAAGTGCAATTTAGATTATGATATTGAAATTCTAAGGCAAAATCTTTGATAATATTACTAACAGAATCCACTTATTTTCCCTTGCATTTTGGACACTTCAGAGCGAGGTACAGATATTTTCTTAAAGCAATGAAATTCCTAAGTATTTGCAAAGTGTCATGCATTGGAACATAATTTCCGATTCTTCCTTTCTATGCCTACAGGAGGCAAAACTGCAAGGTAAAATGTTGGGAAATGGAATTTGTTTTTGTCTGATTATGCAGTGTTTTTTCTTAAACTCCTCAGACCTTGTTGTTGTTGCATGACTTGGAATCAATTCTGATTCATAAAAACCCTGTAGGGCAGAGTAGAACTGCCCCATAGGGTTTTCTAGGCTGTAATCTTTACAGGAGGGAGTCCTGGTTGTGCAGTGATTAAGCACTTGGCTGCTAACAGAGAGGTCGGTAGCTCAGATCGCACCAGTCGCTCCCCGGGAGAAAGATGTGACACTGCCTCCGTAAAGACTACAGCCTTGGAAATCCTATGGGGCAGTTATACTCTGTCATATAGGGTCGGTATCACTTGGAATCGACTATAAGGCAATGGGAAACTTTATAAGAGCCGATCACCAGGTCTTTTCTCCTGCGGAGCCACTGGTGGATTCTATCCATTGACCTTTTGGTTAGCAGCGCAGTGCTTAACCACTGCGCCACCAGGGCTCCTTCCTCAGATCTTAGCGCCTGCTAATTATGCGGGTGATAAGAAACATGACTTTCTAATGACTCCTGAAAGGTGCTTGGGGATTTTTCAGATAGTGTAGTATACAGCAGCAGGCACAGTTCACATTTCCAACAGGGCTAGTTGAAGTTCCACATGAAATGAATAGGGATAATGTTTAAACTGTGATGTTGTATTACCAAGGATGGAAGTAATGATATTTCCAGATTCCAACAAGAAGTAGACATTACACAATTTCAGTGAGTACTAAACAGGCTTAGAGGAGAAGAATGCATTTCATAGAACATCAAAGTTGAAGTCATTTTAAAATTTCTTTAGGAATATACCCTGATTACTAGAAGTATTAATAAAGAAAACTTTCCCAGAGTTAAGCTTTATAAAAGACTTATTATGATGTAAATTACCCTAATTTTGTTTCTTAAAATAAACACATTTAATTATCATTTGCCCACAATTTCCCCAACTCATAGTTAAAATTTTCACAGTTATTTCCTGTAGATCATGTCTTCCTTAACTGATTGATTTTTTTCCTGTAACCTTCACTTCAAAAAGGGTAACTTTTTCTAAGCTCCCATGCTTCTAAAACAATTTAACAATCATATGATTATTAGTACATATAGAAATATAAAGGCCATATGTAACAGAGAGTTGACTGACACAGTTTCATGTAATTTAGGCAAAATAGCTGAATTGTTTTTACTTGACTGCCCAAACGGTCTAATATTAAGTAATTCTCTTTTATGGCTCTGTAGATATTGCCTTTATAGATGAGATCAAAATTTACTTTAAATAGTTTTCAAATAATGCAAAGACATAGCATAATGATGTCATACTTTGTTTTAGTTGTTGTTAGGAGCAGTCAAGTCGATTTTCACTCATAGCCACCCCATGTGACACAGTAGAACAGCCAGTAGAGTTTTCTAGGATGTAATCTTTACAGGCTCCAGGAACTAACAAAATATCAATTGAGATGTTTCAATAGGCGGATGCAGCGCTGGAAATGCTCACTCTTTTATGCCAAGAAATTTGGAAGATGGCTACCTGGCCAACTGACTGGAAGAGATCCATATTTACGCCTATTCCCAAGAAAAGTGATCCAACAGAATGCGGAAATTATCAAAAAATCTCATTAATATCATACGCAAGTAAAATTTTGCTGAAGATCATTCAAAAGTGGCTGCAGCAGTATATCAACAGGGAACTGCCAGAAATTCAAGTAGGCTTTAGAAGAGGATGTGGAATGAGGGATATGATTGGTGATGTCAGATGGATACTGACTGAAAGCAGAGAATACCAGAGAGATGTTTACCTGTGTTTTATTAACTATGCAAAGGCATTCAATTGCGTGGATCATAACAAATTATGGATAACATTGCAAAGAATGAGAATTCCAGAACACTTAACTGTGCTCATGAGGAACCTGTACATAGATCAAGAGGCAGGTGTTTGAACAGAACAAGGGTATTCTGTGTGGTTTAAAATCAGGAAAGGTGTGC
>NW_004444247.1:433567-437980 GCF_000243295.1 Trichechus manatus latirostris
TGGTGTTGGAGAAGAATATTGAATATACCATGGATGGCCAAAAGAATGAACAAATTTGTCTTGGAAGAAGTGCAACCAGAATGCTCCTTAGAAGCAAGGATGACGAGACTATGTCTCACATACTTCCGACATGTTACCAGGAGGGATCAGTCCCTGGAGAAGGACATCATGCTTGGTAAAGTAGAAGGTCAGCGAAAAAGAAGACCCTCAATGAGATGGGTTGACACAGTGACTGAAACAATAGTCTCAAGCATAATAAGAATTGTGATAATGGTGCAGGACCGGGCAGTGTTTCGTTCTGTTGTACATAGGGTCTCCGTGACTTGGAACCAACTCAACAGCACCTAACAACGACAACAATCTTTACAAGGAGCAGATATCCAGGTCTTTCTCTTTCAGAGCCACTAGGTGGGTTTGAACCACAAACCTTCTGGTTAGCAACCGAGCACTTAACAGTGTGCACTACCAGGCTTCATTTTTCACACTCTAGAATATGTTTTTGCTTTTTTTTCTCTTTTTTCATTTAAAGCATATTTCTTCCACAGAATGGTAAGGAAATATAAATGATGAAGAGAAAGAGTTAGGGCACTGATAGAAAAGCAATGTTTTTGATGACCCATATCTGGCCACACATGACCTTTTTGTAGGAATTAATTGCAGGAGTTAAGGATTCATAGATATTGAATTTTGACAAAATGTAGTTAATTTGCTAATTCAATTGGACACACATCTTAAAAATGAAGGTTACCCTCGATTTAGCTGCTTGTCATCACTATCCATAAACAGAGTATGCAATTTTCCATAGCTACAATTGAATAAATGAGTTTAAAAATGCTAAAATGAGTTCAGAGCAGAAATACTGACCTTGACCTTTATTTTCATTAAAATAAGTTTATTTATATAAAAGTAAAGGTAGATGAAATGTAAAATTTATTAGTTATATACTAGAGCAACCTTTTTTCCAGTTTTCTTGCATTATTTGTCTATAATTCACAAAATACTTTTCATTAAGTATATACATATTTTTTTCTTGAATGGAGTCAAGAATTTTAATCAAGGCATCATTAACTCAGCATACTCTCCAACTCCCACAGAGACCGAAAATGTAAATGTAAAATAAATTCTATGGCTGTGAAACAAGTAGGTTAATTGAAGTATATTTATTTTTATCTGTGTTATGGATTGAACTGTGTCCCCCAGAAATATGTGTTGTAAATCCTAACCTCTAGTCTGTGATTATTATCCCATTTGGGAATCGGTTGTCTTTGTTACGTTAATGAGACAGGATAAGTGTAGGGTATATCTTGAGTTAATCTCTTTTGAGATATAAAAGAGATTTAACAAGCCAGCAGAGCAGAAATGGGGTAAGATAGATGCCTTGACACATAGAGATCTCCAAGGAACTGGGAAACAGAAACTGAAGAGACAAGGACTTTCCTCCAGAGCCAGCAGAGAGAGAAAACCTTCTCTTAGAGCCAGCACTCTGAATTCAGACTTCTAGCCTCTGAAAGGGTGAGAAAATAAATTTTTGTTTGTTAAAGCCATCTACTTGTGGTATTTCTGCTATAGTGACACTAGATAACTAAGACAGAATTTGATACTGGAAGAGTGGGGTGCTGCTCTAACAGATATCTAAAACGTGGAAGCAGTTTTGGAATTGGGTAATGGATAGAGTCTGGAAGATTTCAAGGTAGCTAATAGTAAAAAGCCTAGATTTCCTTGAAGAGACTTTTGGTAGAATTATAAATGTCAAAGGTAATTCCGGTGAGGGCTCAGAAGGAAGTGAGGACAGCTATAGAGAAAGTCTCTATCATCTTAGAGAATACATATGGCACCAACAATAAAATGTTGCTAGAAATGTGCAAATTAAATGTGCTTCTGGTGAGGCTTTAAAAGAAAATGATGAACATGTGTTTGGACAATGAAGAAAGGGTGATGCTTTTTATGCAATGGCAAAAATTTGTCTGAATTATGTTCAAATGTTTGGTGGAAGGTAGAACTTATAAATGATGAACTTGGATATCTGGCTGAGGAGATTTCTAAGCAAGATCCTAAAAGGGCCACCTGGTTTCTCCTTGCTGCTTATAGTAAAATGCAAGAGGAAAGAGATGGACTTAAAAATGAACTGACAAAATGAAAACAGAACTTAAAGATTTGGAAAATTCTGTTGCACAAACTAAGGACACATGTCCTAGAATGTTCACCAGGGACATGACTACACAATTTTTTGTTAAAGAAATTAAGTCTGTGACTGATGGATCTCACCAACTACCACAGCAGAAAACTCATCATCTTGGACTGAAGGAGACAAAGAACTAAAGGAAAGACCACTGTCCGCCTCTTGAATTCTACAGGCAGAAAACAGGCTAAAGGAGGTACCTCTATTGTCCTCCAAGAAAAAAAAAGACTATCCCTGGAGCAGCTCAGAGATCAGCAGAACTGTTGAAAGGAGCATGGGAAACAGGGCCCTCTAGGTTTCAAAGGGTGGGGCCACTGCCTCTCATGTATATCAAAAGGTGGGGCCAAAGCCACCTAGGTTTCAATGTGTGGGAACTTAGCCAACTTGGTTCCAGAATGTGGGGCTGCCATTAAGGTGTGCCAGGGGTATAGGGCCAGTGTCCAAAGCTGAGGGAGCAGGGCTGCAATAACAAAGGGGCAGAAGAATGGAGCCTGATGCAGCCGAGGGGTGGGTCGCCACTCAGATGGACAAGGACAACGGGGGCCCCTAGTGCCGAGGGAGCAGAGTTGCCATCCCAGAGGGTCTGGAAGGTAGAGCTGAAGCCCAGGGCCTAGAGGCCTCCACCCAGAATCTAGAGGATGTGGCCAACACCCAGAGTCTGGAGGGCAGGACCATTGCCCAGTGGGTCTCCAGAGAGGATTATTTTCAAGTCTTGAGAGCTAATGTAATTTGTTCTGCTGGTTTTTGGACTTGCTTGGTGACTGCTATCCCTTCTTTCCCTCCTATTTCTCCCATTTCTAATGGAAATATCTACCTTGTGCCTGTTCCACCATTGTACTTTGGAAACAGATAACTTGTATTCTTGATTTCATAGGTTCACAAAAGAAGATGAATTTTGCCCCAGGATGGAATACACCTAAAGTCTCACCCATGTTTGATTTAGATGACTCATAAGATGAGACTTTGGGCTTGGAGTTGATTTAATACTTTGGGATGATGAATGTGATGGGTGAATGTGTTTTGCATGTGGCAAGGACATGAAGGTTTGGGGGCCAAAGGGTGGAATGTTATGGATTAAATTGTGTGCCCCCAAAATTCGTATTGTAAATCCTAACCTCTATGCCTGTGGTTATAATCACATTTGGGAATGGATTGTCTTTGTTATGTTAATGAGACAGGATTAGTGTAGGGTGTATCTTGAGTGAATCTCTTTTGAGATATAAAAGACATTAAAAGCAAGCTAGTAACCAGGGATGGGGGAAGAGAGATGTCAGGCCACATGAAGATCACCCAAAAGCAGAAGCTAAAACAGACAAGGAATTTCCTCCAAAGCTGACAGAGAGAGAAAGCCTTCCCCTAGAGCCAGCACCCTGAATTCAGACTTCTAGCCACCTAACAACAACAACAACACGACAAGCAACCATAGTACGACAACACACAGTACTGTAGTAGCTTTCTTGTTGCTGTGATGCTGGAAGTTATGCCACTGGTATTTCAAATACCAGCAGGGTTATCCATGGTGGACAGGTTTCAGCGGAGCTTCCAGACTAAGACAGAACAGGAAGAAGGACCTGGCTGTCTACTTTTGAAAAAATTGGCCAGTGAAAACCTTGTTAATAGCAGTGGAACATTGTCTGATACAGTGCCAGAAGATGAACGCCTCAGGTTGGAAGGCACTCAAAATACGAGTGTGGAAGAGCTGCCTCCTCAAAGTAGAGTAGACCTTAATGATATGGGTGGAGTCAAGTTTTCAGGACCTTCATCGGCTGATGTGGCATGACTCAAAATGAGAAGAAACAACTGCAAACATCCATTAATAATCAGAATGTGGAATATACAAAGTATGAATCTAGGAAAATTGGAAGTTGTCAAAAATGTAATGGAAGGCATAAAGATCAATATCCTAGGCATTAGTGAGCTGAAACAGACTAGTACTGGCCATTTTGAATCGAGCAATCATATAGTCTACTATTACAGGAATGACAAGTTGAAGAGGAAAGTCATCATATTCATCTTAAAAAAGAGTATTTCAAGGTCTATCCTGAAGAACAATACTGTCAGCAATAAGACAATACCCATAGGCCTACAAGGAAGACAAATTAATACAATTATTATTCAGATTTACCCACCAACCCCTAATGCCAAAGATGAGAATATTGAATACATTTACCAACATCTGCAGTCTGAAAGTGATCAAACATGCAATCAGGATGCATTGACAATTACTGGTGATT
>NW_004444247.1:438327-439187 GCF_000243295.1 Trichechus manatus latirostris
GATATATCCCACCTGAATTTAAAGACCATCTCAAGAACAGACACGAGGCATTGAACATTAATGGCCAAAGGCCAGATGAGTTGTGGGATGATAACAAGGATATCACACATGAAGAAAGCAAAAAGTCATTAAAAAGACAGGAAAGAAAGAAAAGACCAAAATGGATGTCAGAAGAGGCTCTGAAGCTTGCTTTTGAATGTAGAGTTGCTAAAGTGAACAGAAGAAATGTTGAAGTGAAGAGCTGAACAGAAGGTTTCAAAGGGCAACTTGAGAAGACAAAGTAAAGTATTATGATGAAATGTGCAAAGACCTGGAGTTAGAAAACCAAAAGGGAGGAACATGCTAGTACATCTCAAGCTGAAAAAACCAAAGAAAAAACTCAAGCCTTGAGTTGCAGTTTTGAAGGACTCTATGGGCAAAATATTGAATGACACAGGAAGCATCAACAGAAGATGGAAGGAATACAGAGTCACTGTATCGAAAAAAATTGGTTGACGTTCAACCATTGCAGGAGGTAGCATATGATCAAGAACTGATGATACTGAAGGAAGAAGTTCAAGCTGTACTGAAGTCATTGGTGAAAAACAAGGCCCCAGGAATTGATGGACTATCAATTAAGAAGTTTCAACAAATGGATGCAGCATTGGAGATGCTCACTCATCTATGCCAAGAAATTTGGAAGACGGCTACCTGGCCAATTGAATGGAAGAGAGCCATACTTATGCCCATTTCAAAAAAAGACGATCCAACAAAATGCAGACATTATCGAACAATATCATTAACATCACACTCAAGTAAAATTTTGCTGAAGATAATTCAAAAATGGTTGCAGCAGTACATCGACAGGGAACTGCTAGAAA
>NW_004444247.1:450692-463894 GCF_000243295.1 Trichechus manatus latirostris
AAAAAAAAAAAGACATCTGGAAATTTTTATCTGTTTGCTTTCGTGCAAAGAGAGCTTCTTGGTGCCTACTTATTAATAAATTAATTTGTTTTTCTCACTTAGACATTTTGGAGACCTGTAGAAAAGTCTTTTCCCATAAATACATAAATGCATTATAGGGTAGTAAAATAAATCAACTTGACCACACATAATTTATCAAGTTAAATGGTATTGCAAAGCTTAAAACAAAAATACAACAGCACTGCCCCACCCCGCTCCAGTTGACCCCCTTCCTCTGTGTCAGAGGCAAATGCTTTTGAATCTTTCAACTGTTTAATATGGCATTTATGTATCTCCACATTTCTACATAATATGCATATATGGCTATTGTTATTTGTAAATATTAATTATTATCAAACATCAAGTTTCAGTAAGAACATAGTGGTCACTTAGTTCTACATCTTCCCTTCTCTTTCTATAGTGCCATTCGTATGCTTCCTTTCTTTCAAACTCCCATTATTATTATAACATAAATTTAAGTTAAATCAGTATTATTATGCTTTAAATTGGACTGGTTCTCTCTATGTCTAGGAGCCCCTGGGTGTTACAAAGGGTAAGCACTCTACTGTTAACCAAAAGGTTGGCAGTTTGAACCCACCCAAAGTTGCCTTGGAAGAAAGACCTGGGGATCTGCTTCTTAAAGGTCACAACCTTGAAAACCCTATGGAGCAGTTTTACTCTGCACAGGTTGAGTCACCATGAGTTGGAATTGACTCAATGGAAACTGGTTTGATTTTGGCTCTCTATGCCTACTACATGATTGTTATACTGTTATCTCTTCATGATCATCCTGAAAATTCCCTTTGAGTCTTTCCTGTGCTAAATTCCTCTCCGGAATCTTGTAGGAACTTTTTTTGATCCTTAGTGTTTTGAGATTCCATAATGTTGTTATTTGGAGTGGATCTGTATCTATTGTGCTGGGACTCAGTGGATCCTTTCAATCTGGAAATTCACCTACTTCAGTTCTGGGAAATATTCTTGAAGTATTTACTTATCTCCTCCCATGCATTTTCTGTTTTCTCTTTCTAGGATGCTTATTATTCAACTATTAGGCTTCCTAATAATGGAACAGGCCATTAATTTTATACTTTTGTTTTCTTTGTCTTTTTCTCTACTCTCAGAGATTTGCTCAACTTTATCTTCTAACCTGTTCATTGAGATTTAAAATGAAAATCCACATAGCAAAAATCCAAATAGCAAAAATGATGCTATTATGTTGTATCAGGCGGAGTCCTTTGAGGAGACAGAAATTATACCTGTTTGCTGAATAGAGAGAATTTAATAGAAAAAATTGTTAACTAGCTATAAGGTTGTTAATAGATAACTGAAAGGGTAAAAGAAAACTCACAATTGCTGAAAGCAGCTACCACCCTTAGGGCTAAAGGAATAAAAATAAGAGGTTGAAAACATTAAAACTTAGTAATGTGGAGGAGTGGATTCCTCAAGCTGATCCTCTGGTCCCGGAGAAGGAGGCACTGCTCAGCTGGTACTGGTGTCTGAGTTCAGAGGAGGGGCCTTTGGGCGTATAACTTAGGCTTCTAAGGAGGGGCACTAGTGGACTAGTACTGGTGTTTTTGATTGGGGAGGGCATGATGAAGCTAGTTTTGCAAGTGTTGGAAAAACTGAAAATTGGATTAAGCTGGTGCTATTAGAAGGAAGGAAGCCTTGGGTGGTGAAAATAGTTAAGCGGCTCAGCTACCAATCGAAATGTTGATGGTTTGAACCCACTCTAAGGCACCTCAGAAGAAAGGCCTGGCAATCTGCTTCCATAAAGATTACAGTCAAGAAAACCCTACGGAGCAGTTCTAATCTGTAACCCCTGAGGTCACCGTGAGTTGGAATTGACTCCATGGCAACAGGTTTTTATTAGAAAGAAAGAGTCCCTGGGTGGCACAAATGGTTGAGTTATCAACTACTAACTAAAAGGTTGGTGGTTCGAACCCACTCAGAAGTGCCTCAGAAGAAAGGCTTGGCAATCACTTCTGAAAGGTCACAGCTTTGAAAACCCTATGGAGCAGTTCTACTCTACAATACATGGGGTCACCATGAGTTGGAATCAGCAACTGGAATTAGAAGGAAGTGCTGCTACTGGGGTGAAGAAATATTGCTGGAAAGCAAATGGGAATACTTTCCTTGTTCTTGCTCATCTCCCAGTTTGCCTTTCATATCCCCCTTCTGGCAGACTCTAACAGGGAGCACCTGGCAAAACTGAAATGGGTTTTACAGATTCCCTCTTACAGCATCACAGTGTAGAATATAGAAGAATGGATTTGGAGATAACAAATAATAATTTAAAAACTCTTTTATTGTTGTCTGAACATTTCTTCCTTTTTTTTGTAAGCTTCTGGCCTTGTGGATACTTTCTCTTACCTCTCTGTAGATACTTAATTTTTCTTTTCTTTACGTAGTGTCTGTTCCTCCAAGTTATGTATTCTGTTCTAATTTGTTGTTATTATTTGTGTCCTATTCTTCTTCTTTCTCTCTTTTTTTTCTTCTTAGTCATCAATATTATAAGCCAGAAACTTTCCAGGAACACTTAGGCTTCTGCCTATAATTATAATCTGGTTTCTAACATTCTGAGTATGTGGAGGAGCTTAACAAATGTTAAGGTTTATCCTAGGTTGATACGAACATGAGTTCTTAGGGAAATCCTGGTGGCAGTGTGTTTAGGTCTTTTCTTTTGAGCTGGTCACATTCCCCAAAGTACTCTTCTAGTCTCCTACCTGAAGGGTAACATTCTGCCTTTGAGCCCAGTAGGGAAAGAGTTCTGGGATCTAATAATTCTGATAAATCAGTTACTACCTGTTATGCATTGAATTGTATCCCTCGCTCAAAATATATGTTGGAATCCTGTGGATGCAGCCCTGGTGGCACAGTGGTTAACAGCTTGGCTGCTAACCAAAAGGTCAGCAGTTCGAATCCACCAGCCGCTCCTTGGAAACACTATGGGGCAGAACTACTCCATCCTTTAGGGTCTCTATGAGTCGGAATCGACTTGAAGGCAACGTGCACATAATCCGTTTGGAAATAGGGTTTTCTTTGTTACGTTAATTAGGCAATATCAGTGTAGGATGTGTCCTAAGCCTAATCACTCCTGAGTTATAAAAAGAGCAGGTTAGATACAGAAGCAAGCACAAACAAGAGAAGATAAGATAGATGCTATGTGAAGATAGCCGAGGAACACTGGAACACAGGGCTACAGAAGCTGAAAAAGACAAAGATCTTCCCCGAAAGCCGGTGTCCTGAATTCAGACTTCTAGCCTCCAGAACTGTGAGAAAATACATTTCTGATCTTTAAAGACACCCACTTGTGGTATTTCTGTTACAGTAACACTAAGAAACTAAGACACTACCCATCCACATGCTTTACAAATTGCTTTTTGCTGTTTTCCGTTTATTTATGTGTGTGCATATCTTATGAAGAACATCTTCCATGTGTTAATATTGCAATATTACAATATCAATACAACAAAATACATAAATGCGTTATAAACCAAACCAAAACCAAACTCATTACCGTCGAGTCGATTCCAACTCATAGCGACCCTATAGGACAGAGCAGAACTGCCCCATAGGGTTTCCGAGAAGTGACTGGTGAATAATTCGAACTGCCGACCATTTGGTTAGCAGCCGAGCTCTTAACCACTGCACCACCAGGCCTCCAACTAAGACAACAATATACACAAATTACTTTTAAATGAAGTAGTAATTATTTTTGGCTAGAAAATTTAGGCTAATAGAATCTTTGCCAGGGAGTTTTTCTTTCTACCCTTCTTCTGATAACTTACACTCCTCAGTGACCCTTAAAAATGTTGGCAGAGTTTATTTTTACAATGACAAAATAGATAATACCATGTAATTTCATCATCTTCGACTTTAAATGGATATTTCTTATGAGTAAAAATTTTGTGAAACACTCAGCTTGGAATGCTGAAATGCCTAATGCTAGAGTGTGTACTCTAAATTTGATTTAAAAAAAGAATGAAAGATAATAACACTCTATAGAGTCTCTTAAATCTCTCAAATTCCATGCTGCTGTGAAGAGTAAAGTTTACCCCTGAGTTTCTGAATGTACTTCAGGTAATCTCTGTGCATCATACAGGTTATGAAAATTAATGGTGGAATTTTATCTCAAAGCAATGGTCATTAACCAAGACTGATGCCTTAATAATGCTGCAGATGTAATTATAGTTCAATTTGTAATTGAATTTCAATTAGTTCTGTAAAGAAAGAGCCATTATTATCAAGCAATATCAGAATCGCAAAAAAATATTACCTGTATTTACTTTCAAATCAATAAAATGTGGTTTCAACTTATCAACACTTTAATATTAGGTATCTGTTTTGAGATTAGCTGGAGAGAAATGTAGTTGGAAAACAGCATGGTTAGTATTAAATGAGTAGACATTTAGAGTTGATCCTTCAGATAAATATAGATTCAGTGTGTAAATATTATAGACTTCATCTTTTGGCTTGTAGGCTCAGCCTATACAGCCAGACGCATAGTTCAAAAATCTCCTTCCAGAAACAGTATTAAATATAATATCAAAGGTCAAGTTAATTATTTATTATAAGTAGACATAAAGCCTAATCTATTGCTGGATAAAAGATCCATAAATATTTTAGTATAAAAATAATAGTAATATATAATATTCACTATGCATCAGACACTTTGCTATATCCTTTGTATATGCCATTGCATTTAACACTCGCAACAAAATAGTGGCAAAAACTATACCATTACCCTCAATTGCACAGATGGGAAAATTAAAGCTTAGAGAACTTCAATATCTTGCCTAAAAATTATGCAGGTGGAAGCAGCTAAGGAATACTGGAAGTTCATTGTAAAGTCTGTGACCTGAATCACTGTGATATATCTTGTCCTAACATTATTAGCACATTCAACTTGCAATCATACCATCTGTGGTTGGCAGAATAACAGCTCCCCCCAAATGTCCACATTCTAGTCTCCAGAACCTGTGAATATCTTAGGTTACATGGTAAAGGGGAATTAAGTTTGCAGATGGAATTAAGGTTGTTTGTCAGCTGACTTTGAGATGGGGAGATTATCCTAGTTTATCTGGGTAGGCCCAATATAATCACAAGGATCCTTATAAGTGGAAAAGGGATGCAGAAGAGGGAGAACCACACAGATGGCAGTGTGAGAAGCACTTGGCCCAACATTACTGCTTTTGAAGATGGAGGAAGAAGGCCATGAAGCAAGCACCACAGAGAGCTACTAGGAGCTCGAATAGGCAAGGAAATAGGTTCTCTTCTAGAGCCTCCAGAAAGGAATGCAGCTCTGTTGTCAAGTTGATTTTAACCCAGTGAGATCCATTTAAGATTTCTGACCTCTAGAACTATAAGGTAACGTATGCATGTTGTTTTAAGCTACGACATTTGTGGTAATTTGTTAAAAGCAGCAATCTGATACTAATGCACCATCTCAAAAGTCAACATAAAGAGTTAAGCAATACTTGAGGAAAAGCCTTCAAATTCAGTTTCGGTGCTGTCTTTTGAAGAAGTAGGCCACTTTATACTAATAAAAATGTAGTTTGCTTTTTCACATGGTTGGCACAATATTTACATATATAGGAGACTGTAGCAGACTGTCAATTGAGAAATAAGACACACGAACAAATGCTCTCCTTTTTTCCCTCATCATCTAGAAATTGTGTGACACTGTCTTGGTCATTTAGTGCTGCTATAACAGAAATACCACAGGTGGATGGCTTTAACAAAGAGAAGTTTATTCTCTCACAGTTCAGTAGGCTAGAAGTCCGAATTCAGGGCATCGGTTCCAGGGGAAGGCTTTCTCCATCAGCTCTGGAGGAAGGTCCTTGTCATCAATCTTTCCTTGGTCTGGGAGCATCTCAGCACAGGAACCTCAGGTCCAAAGGATGTGCTCTGCTCCCAGCACTGCTTTCTTGGTAGTATGAGGTCCTCCCTCCCTGCTCGCTTCCCTTTCCTTTTCGTCTCTTGAGAGATGAAAGGTGGTGCAGGTCACACCCCAGGGAAACTCCCTTTACTTTGGATCAGGGAAGTGACCTTAGTAAGGGTGTTACAATCCCACCCTAATCCTCTTTAACATAAAATTACAATCAAAATGGAGGACAACCACACAATACTGAGAATCATGGCTTAGCCAAGTTGACACATATTTTTTGGGGGGATACAATTCAATTAATGACAGACCCCATTCATGTAAATTGAGTTCTTTAAAAACCTTCTTTAAAGTTTACAATATTTAATATATATGTGCTTTTTCTCAATCTATAGTAAAATCTCATTAAATCATGCTGAATTTTAAGGAACAATTGTAAATTGTTTTTTCCTGTTGTCTCAGTGAGCAATTTCTATAACAATGCTCCATAACAAAAGACCCCCAAACCCAGTGGTTTACAACACAAGCATTTATTTCTCATTATAATACCTAAGTATTGGTTGGTGCAGTTCTGTTTCAGTGCGCAGGTCTGGAGTTCATCTGGAGGATGCTGATTCAGGCTCCAAGTTGAGTTCAGGTCTTCTCCATGGGTCTCATTCGGAGCCCCGGATAAAGGCGCACTGACAATCTAGGGAGTATTTTTCTCAAGGTGATAGCCAAAAGTTCTCAGATGAGCAAGGAGACATTTGCCAGGCCTCTTTATTTCTAGACTTGAAACTCACATACTGTCACTTCTGCCCACCTTCCATTACCCAAAGCACGTTATTTGGCCATATCCAAAATCAAAGGACACGGCAATGTACTCCTTCTTGGGAGGCAGAGGCAAGGAAGGGAATGAATATTAGTTGAACAATGATAGAGTATAAACAAACACCCAACATTAATAAAAATTGATCTTGTCTAAGCTGTGATTTATTTTTGTTTCCCCAATTACTGATATTAATTATCACCTAATTACCTAGTGGCAACTGCATATTTAACTATAAAGAGCTTGAACAGTATAGTGAAGTAAACCAAATTTTTATTTCCTGACTTTTATTCAAAATTATACTTAAAAACCCACTGTTGTAGAGTTGATTCTGACTCATAGTGACCCTACAGGACAGAGTAGAACTGCCCCGCAGGGTTTCCATGGCTGTAATCTTTATGGAAGCAGACTGCCACATCTTTCTCCCGTGGAACAGCTGGTGGGTTCAAACTGCAGACCTTCTGGTTAGCAGCTGGGTTCTTAACCACTGTGCCACCAGGGCTCCTCAAAATTATACTTAGGACCTTCAAAAAAGTAGCCCATGTACTTTATTAGCTTGGGGATGAAATTTTATACATGAAGTGAAAACGGCCATTTATACTTGTATTTTAGGACCATTAAATTTCTTTGTTAAAGGACAAAATACACAACCACAATTGCAATTAGAAACACAAAAATGAGAAATTGGTCTTGGAAATGAAATATTTTTTTTCAAGAAATTGCTTTTTAAAACAACTTCCTGAGAATTTACTATAATGTACAATTAGTCTTTGATAGAAGAAGAATGTCTTAATTGTGTCTTTGAACTGTGGGAGGTTTTGTTGGAATGCAACAAATAGTTTCTTTTCTATCTAGGTACTAAATAGACTTATTTTAAGCAGTTATGTTTAGCGCTTTTGAACATATGGCAGTTTGGCCACAAACGTTCTCTATAGTTTAAAATTAGCCACTTTGTTAACTGTTTCATAATGCTGTCCAGCTAATTGGAAAAAAAATAATAGTGTTACTCATCAGTAATAATAAGCATTGAATATCATTCCCTGGGATCTAGTCCAATAACTCTCTTAACATATAATAATACTCATGTGTTTGAATTTTTATTATATCTTAGATAAAGAGACCACAACAATAGTAGTTTATTATTTATTGTAATTGTTATTAAATAAGTTCAAAGCTAGTTTCCTTAGAAAATTCCCCATTTTAAGTTTACCTCTGTTATATCATTTTTAAGACATGGTATTACTATTTAATCAATACAAAATTAAACATTATATAATGAGACATGACTTACGCTCTCATGAATTAGTAGGGAAATTATGGTTAAAATCTAGCTTATATGTCTGTTCTATTCTTTGTCGTTTAATGAGGATGATTAAGTGGAAAAGAATATATAACATCCGCCATATAAATGTTTAAGGAGTTTGCCAAATTAACTTTTCTTTATACAACTTTTCCTATTTACTGACTTCTATATGGACACTCTTCTCTTACAAGTTCTGACCACAGCCTACCTCTAGAATTTTATCTTTGGTGCCCTCCCTTGGTTTGTCTCATCCATAATATGGTAAGTCCCCTGGTCAGTCTGTCATACTTGGTTCCTCCATCCCCCAACCCCTGGTTGGCCTAAGCATTATTTTAACTGATTCTATTTCTCTTTACTATTGGCATTTCTACAAATTTTTCTAGAATTAGAAGAAAAGTGAACGATCATTCAACAATTCTCTCCTCCTCAATTTTATGCATAACTGTTTTCTCCTGTTTATATCCTTTTTAAATTATCCAGATGAACAACGATTTTTAGTAGATGCCCTTCCTTAATTTACCTCTTAAGAATCAGTGCAACCTAGTTTTCCAGTCTTGGCTCTCTATAAATTCCTTTCTATACATTTTTCATGAGTAACTGCAATCAAATTCTAAATCTCAACCACCAAGAACCTTATGCTAATAACTTCCTAATTTTAAGCCCTAATTCAGAACTATCCCCAAAACTTCAAATATGTATCTATAATTATCTATATCTATCTATATCACACACACATATATAACAATATATATAAAAGGAGCCTGGGTGCAGCAAGCAGTTTGTGGTCAGCTGCTAACTTAAAGGTCGGCAATCTGAACCTACCCAGTAGCTCCACTGAAGAAAGGCCTGATGAATTGCTTCTGTAAAGATTACAGCCGAGAAACCCCTATGCGGCAGTTCTACTCTAAAACACACGGGGTCACTATGAGTTGGGGGCTGACTCGACAGCAGCTAACAAAAACTATCCATATAGCTATACATCTATATTATCTACATATATCTGTCTATATCTATGTTATCTCCATATCTGTATTATCTACACATGCACAAATATATATACATACTGTCCACTAGGCTTGTATGATCCATAGACACTTCAGCTTAGCCTTTCCTAAATTGAACTTCCATCTCTTCCATTTTTCCTTATTTTACTTAATGCCACCACTATCTACACAATTACCCAAGCCAAAAGCTTTGGATTCATCTTAGATTCCTCCTTATTCCTCATCCCCTACAAATGTCTGCAGATACCTCCTTCATTAGTTTTTCTATTTGCTCCATCCTCATAGTATGTACTTCTACTTTACTTCAAACCATCCAGAAATATACTGGATTGTGCTTATTACCATGGCTCAGTTTAATACCTGGATCCACAACAATGCTAGATATCTTCTATTTGCCAACCTCTTCCCAGATCCACCCCCACCTTCTGCACCTTTATGGACTACATCCACAGGCTTCCTTGCCATCTGACTTCTGGTTGGGTTCCTCTAATGGGAACCTCAAGTAGGCAATTGCAGTTTCATGGAGAGTCAGCTCTGGGATATTTATTAGCTCAGTTCTCCCTCTTTACTGAGTCTTAATGAATTGACTTCATCTCTCTAGCAAAGGTCACAAGTCCTGTCAGGTAGTCTTCATATAGCTACCTCTCTGGATTACACTCACTCCACTTGCCCTTTTAGGATTTGCAGCTGTAACAGCTGGTGGCTGCTGATATTCCTGGCTTACTGCACTGTCCATTTTTGGTTTCCCTAAACTCTGCTAACACCTTTGTAAATAGTCCCTTTATTAATATTTCTTCATATTATTCATCAGGAAGTCACCAGCTTCCTGATGGGCTTTGACTGATTCACCCTCTTGCTAGTCATGTGTCTCTGGGCAAATTACTTAATTTCAATAAGCCTCTGTTTCTCTTTGCTAAAATACAAACAGTCGTCTCTTCTTCATATGGCTTCCATGAATATTAAACGAGATTGTGCATTAAAGAACTTAGCGTAATAGTTAATATACAGGTTGAACCATATGAAATTATCATTGGGTAGGTCCAATAGTTGTATATTAGTAAGTCCATGTGGTTTAAACTAAGTACATGATCAACAAATGTTAACTTTTGTGTCAATATCATTAACCTCTCTCTCACCTGAATCACATAAAAATTCCCAACTTGCTCCTAACTCTGGTCTTAGCTTCTGTTTGTTCCTTAAACATGCCACAATTTTTCCTGCATTAGAACCATTGTGCATGAAATTCTCTCTGCCTGCCATGCAGAGTTACCAAAGACTAGTTTCTTCTCTTTGTTCATGTATCCGTTTCAATGCCACTTCCACAGACAAGTCTCCACTGAGAAACCTTCCTAGATAGGTCTGACCCGTTGTTACTCTCTGAGATCCCTGAATGTGCCTGTGACAAATTTCATATTTTATAATAATGAATGTTTGTGACTTGTTAATCATTTGCCCTCACCCAGGCCCCTGGCTAGAGCAAATGGTTAAGCGTTGACTACTAACAGAAAGACTGGCAGTTCTAATCCACCCAGTGGCTCCTTGGAAGAAAGGCCTGGTGATCTGTTTCTGAAAGGTTGCAGCCTTGAAAACCCTATGGAGCAGTTGTACTCTGACACACATGAGGTTGCCATGACTCAAAACTGACTCAATAGCAACTGTTTTTTGTTTGTTTGTTTGTTTTGTTGTTTCCCTCACCCATTATCTATAAGATCAAAGAGAGAAGGGACTTTATCCCGTTCATCATCATTGTAAAATTAGTGCCTGTTTCAGTGCTTGGCTTACAATAAACAGCTACTGAAACTTTAAATAAGTAGTTTAATAGAACTTTTAAAAAAGAGTAAATGGAAACACAGATATATTCCTTCTGAGCTTAAAATTCTTCATTGCTTACCACTAAGTTCAAAGATGAAAACAGAAACCTTAGATCCAGGCCCTGCCTCCTTCATTGGTTTCATCATCTCTCACCACTCTGTCCCAAACCTTCTTTGCTCTCATCATAACAAACTATTTACACCATAAATCACTTGGTTTATTCACATATTATTTCCTTTATCCTTACTATTTCCTTCATTGGGAAGGACTATCTCTCTTTTTCTTCTTAGCTAACTCTTTATCATCCTTCTGGACCCAGTTTAAGCACCCTCTCTTCAAGGTAGTGTTATGAATCTCTCAGGCTGGTTTAAATAGCCTTCATCTTTGTTATCTTAATAACTTGGCATAAATTTCAGCACTTATCATAATATGTTGTATTGTTTATTTATTTACATATTGTTTCCACTAGACTATGAGTTACGGAGCCCTGGTGGTGCAGTGGTTAAGAACTCACCTGCTAACCAAAAGGTTGGCAGTTCAAATCCACGAACTGCTCCTTGGAAACCCTATGGGGCAGTTCTATTCTGTCCTCTAGGGTCGCTATGAGTCAAAATCGACTCGATGGCAATTTTCTTTTTATAAGTTATGTAAAGGTAAAGTGTCATGCTTTATTTGTCAGTGAGCATCCATTTATAGTGTAATGCATAATAGAGAGTTGGTGTGCCACATATAATATTGTTATTAATCCCAAAATATCTTCTAGGCTTTCTATTAGGTGATTAGAAGGAAAGGGTCAACCACAGGCCTATTCCCCACCTACCTAGACAAGAGTAGCAGGGAGATAAATGACTTCCACCAGTATGTCTTATAAACATGCTTATGATTTCGATCACTTATTGTAAATAACTAGTAAGTATGGTTAGCTGGAGAGTTAGGAGTAGTCAACTTAGCATTTCCTATTTGTGTAATTAACGGTGTATAAAACGGAGGAGTTCCAAAACTCTTGAATATTCATTTGTTAATTCATAAGCAAAATTTGTTGTAATTTGGTAGAAAATAGACACCTGACAACTTTGGGCTCCTCCAGAGAAAGAATGTTCCATCTGTTCCTGATGTCTACCTATATTCTTTGAATCATCTGTATAGTTTGGTGCTGGGTAAGATCTATTGTTGGTTTGAGCCAGATATGAATATTAAACCTTTTGTGGTCATACAAATGCTACACCCAAGGAGAGAAACTGTAGATGGAAGTATGACTTAAGTCATATTAAATAAAGTAAAGTCTCCACTTCAAGGACCTAATTACGTAATAATATAAATGAAGAGTACAGCTGGAGGGCTCTCAGAACACATAGGTGACAGATAGGAAAAATAAAAGAGAACAGTGCTTGAAAAGGAGAAGAGCCCAGGTCTATGGAACTGGAATATTAAAGGGAGACATTTAGGTTAATGGGCTGTGTGGGTTTGGGAGAAAGAAATGGGCACTGACAAGTTGTGGCAGGTGTCAGGAAGTGATATAATATGACCTTGAAAATCACCCATGAGTACAAACTGACATTGATGTCTAACTCCAGTGGGATTTCTCGGAGCTGTAAATTACTTATTTAACTCTCATGGCACTTGGAATGGTCTATTATTTCATTCCCCTTTTTTCCATCCTGAAAGATCTACTATAAGGCTTACAATAAAGAAAGTGGGTGGATGGAATAGGGAAGGAATAAAAGACTCAGGAAAATAATTTTCTTATTAACTAATTGATTAAAAGTAAAAGTATAGCTTCACCCATTTTTCTCACACATATATGATTTCGTTCTTAATAACCTTATTAAAAGGAAAAGAACCTTAATTATAGATAGGGAATGACATATTTCTACCATCTCTCCTCCACCTACATAGATGAAAAACTGCCTCTGTATTTTTTTTAATTCAAAAAGAGAAAACTGCAGGATATCAATAAAAAAAAAATCCTGTGTTTATAACCCAGATGCAGTTTCTATTTATTTCATTTTAATTTATTTATATTTAGCATAAAACATCTAGAGAATTGAAGTAGAATGATTTCTAAAAGAAATTTTGAAATGCTATAGCTTTATTATTGACTGCTTAAAGAGGATCCCTGGTGGTGTAGTGGTTAAGAGCTCAGCTTCTAACCAGAAGGCAGGCAGTTTGAATCTACCAGCTGTTCCTTGGAAACCCTCTGGGGAAGTTTGACTCTGAGCTTAGGGTTGCTATGAGTAGGAACTTACTTGACAGCAATGGGTTTGGTTTTTTGGTTTTGATACTTAAAAAGTAAAATTATTTATATTCTGTTATATGTACATATATATAGTTCATGTGCATATATATTCAAAT
>NW_004444247.1:465535-469116 GCF_000243295.1 Trichechus manatus latirostris
TGCAAAATAGTCAGATAGTAGATTTTTTACTATTGTCATAAATGTGAAATGACAGATAATGAGAGAGTCGATAAGTGAGGAGTAGGTGTATATACTAGTGTGAGTAGATTTTCTCTCTATACTTCTATCCTTTGTTGTTGTTAGGTGCCATCGAGTTGGCCCCAACTCATAGAGACCTTATGTATAACAGAACAGAACATTGCCTGGTCCTGCTCCATCCTTACAATCATTGCTATGTTTGAGCCAATTGTTGCAGTCACTGTGTCAATCCATCTTATTGAGGGTCTTCCCGTTTTTCACTGACCGTTTACTTTACCAAGCATGATGTCCTCCATGGATTGGTCCCTCCCAATAACATGTCCAAAGTAAGTGAGTGGAAGTCTCACCATCCTCCCTTCTAAGGAGCAGTTTTGCTTTAGTTCCTCCAAGACAGATTTGTTCATTCTTCTGGCAGTCCATGGTCTATTCAGTATTCTTCATCAACATCATAATTCAAAGGCATCAATTCTTCTTGAGTCTTCCTTATTCATTATCCAGCTTTCACATGCATATAAGGTGACTGAAAATATCATGGCTTGTAACAAGTGCACCTTAGTCATCAAAGTAACACCTTTGCTTTTCCACACTTTAAAAAGGTCTTTTGCAGGCAATATATTGTTTGATTTCTTGACTGCTGGTTCCATGGGTGTTGATTGTGAATCCAAGTAGAAAGAAATCCTTGACAACTTCAATCTTTTCCCCATTTATCATGATGCTGCTTATTGACACAGTTGTGAGGATTTTTGTTTTCTTTATCTTGAGGCGTAATCCATACTGAAGGCTGTAGTCTTCAGTCTTCATCAGTAAGTACTTCAAGTCCTCTTCACTTTCAACAAGCAAGGTTGTGGCATCTGCATATCACAGGTTGTTAATGAGTCTTCCTCCAATCCTGATGCTGCATTCTTCTTCATATACTCCAGTTTCTCCGATGTTTTGCTCAGCATGCAGATTGAATAAGTATGGTGAAAGGATACAACCCTGACACACACTTTTCTTGACTTTAAACCACGCAGTATCCCCTTATTCTGTTCAAAAGGCTGCTTCTTGGTCTATGTACCAGGTCCACATGAGCACAATTAAGTGTGTTCTGGAATTCCCATTCTTTGTAATGTCATCCATAAATTGTGATGATCCACACAGCTGAATGCCTTTGCATAGTCAATAAAACACAGGCAAACATTCTGTCCTTTAAGAGCCATGAAATTAGGAGAACTGTGTACTCTCTTTTGGCCATGGCTTGCCTTGTCTTAAGTAACGTCTTGTTTGAAAAAATTTAATGTGAATTTCAAAGACAGGCATATGTTATATCCATATGAAATAAAACAAAGTAGATGAGAAAAAATGAGGTCAAGAGAAACGAATATGATGAAATAAGATAATGCCAAATAGTAAGACTAGTTTAAAAACATGCCTTAAATTCCTAAACATTTCCTAATGGAAGATAATATATTCTGTATTCTAAGCACTCCTTCAGACAAGTCAAAGAGGCAAACTAATAGTTGCAAGATTCAGAACGTATATAAGAAAAGGAAATAAAACACTCAGAAGAAATATGGCTATTTCTGACTCTGAGAACAGAGGAAGATTTCTTTCATGAGTCTTCATAGAAAAGCCACATGCTGTAATATACAATATCTTCAGCATTCCTCAAGTAAATGCAGCTGTTGGATTTATAGAAATATTTGGGTTGAACATTCCAACAATAATGTAGCTATTAGGTTTATAGGAATTTTTCTTAGAAGTTCATCAATAAAAATTAATGCCATTAAATAAATTTCAAGTCTATGAAAGCTCTCTATAAAAAGGGTTAATAGAATGTGTGTCAAAATCATAACAGGACTTATGAAGACTGCATTTTCTCCTAATGTCTATGATGAGCTATTGTATATTTGCCACCATGGTGGTGATATATCAGATTTATTTTTGAAAAACTACTCCATTAGCTTTTGGGTAAATGAATTAGGGTTTGACTATAGAGGTAGTCTTATTTCCAGTAATAAATAGAAAAGGAGGCTCTCTTGTCAAATGTGCTTTCGTACACTCAATTTTTTTTTCCTCTGTCTACAATACTCATATGCTTCTTTCTAATGCCCTTTGATTCTTCATGTCTTGGTCTGTGTCATCTCTTGTAGGATTCATTTTCTAATTATCCTACTTCCTTTCAAATATCAGGCCCTAGGTCTCTGTGAGGAGCCCTGGCGGCTTGGCTGCTAATGGAAAAGTTGGTGGTTCGAACCTATCCAGCTCCGCAGAAGGAAAGACCTGGTAATCTGCTCTCATAGAGACTACAGCCTAGAAAACTCTGTGGGGCAGTTCTACTCTGTCATATGGGGTTGCTATGATTTGGAATTGACTTGACGGCACACAACACCAACAACTCCCCTGCGACCTCTCCTCACCTGGTGAGATTGTGTCTCTAATCTCTGTATATATTAGCCTAGGGATGTAATACACAATTATGTATAAAAGGATGAACATATAAATGTATAAGATAGACAATGCGAACCATGTGGAAACCTTCTGAGCCTGTCAGCTGAATACATTAATCAATAAAAAACGGTAGCAAAATCCCATAAAATGTCGTGTATGGGCATACAATTTGGATAAATATAAAAGCGTGGAAACTTTTGTAACAAATCCCACCTTCTGAACTTATTTCTTTTAAACATGTGCTATTGCAAAAATCAGAGATTCAAAAATTTGCTAAAAAGATCAAAATAGCTTCATTTCATTTTTAAGTGACCAGATCATTTTTTTTAAAACAAAGGGGGTATCTGCCAAACAATGTCAGAGCTATCAAAATGTTTCCCAGCAATGAAAAAGTAACAGTGTGCCTATTCCCCTATTCCCAAGTCAAGCCCCTAGGCTTTATCCCTACAACCTCACCTAATGAGTCCTCTAAACCAAGAGGACTTTCTCTTCTTACTCTGTGTATGTGAAAGCACAAGCCTTAGTCTGTTAGCCTAATTCCTAAAATTGAGTGAATCAAAGTATAATAGAAAAAATAAGCAGAGTTTACTGCATACTTTTTTTTAGGTTTACTAATGTTTATTTCCTGTTTTCTTTCTTTAGGAGCTAGTGGTGATATTTAAGGACATTTGGAGATAGACAAATATTTCAGGTGAAAGATATAACTGGATTGGTTCATTTGTACCTGCTCAAGTGCCTGTGGTTGCATCACTTGCAAAGAGACGATTGATTATAACTGTGAATGGAAGTGTCTTACACTTCAGAGGTGAAAAAATGACTGAGCAAGATAGCCATCTACTTCTTAGAGACTGCATTGATTAATCTCTGTCAACATCTATAGATTTCACCTTAAACTCTTCCAGTTTTCCAAGGCTGTTTGGCACTGGATCTTAAGCAGACAGAGCAAAGAGTGGTGAGACTTTGACATTGTCTTAAATTATGGTGATTCAGTTTGGATCTGAAAGACTGTGTAGTAATACAAAACAAGGTGGGTAAAAATAAATGTCAAGAGGTATGGAGGAGGATAGATTTTATTAAAATTTCATCATTGTAGTACATATCAAGACTATGTT
>NW_004444247.1:469397-471121 GCF_000243295.1 Trichechus manatus latirostris
AGTCTTTTTAATTTTAGAAGTTGAGTATTTGGTCCCACTTTTGTAAATTTTTCTCTCCAGGGAACAAAATGAACTGTGGAAGAACTTTGTGGAAGCAATTGTTTACTTGATACTGTTAGACGCAGAAACATTACTAGGAAAAAAACTAGTCCATCTCTGTGGGTATTCCCTAGATGAAATTCTGGGAGCAGATGAAATGACTTTCCATTCTGGGGCATGCCCTTGTAAGGTGCTTTGATTTTCACCAGAGAATTTCAAGCCTACCCCCAGCTATGTGGACTCTTCAAGTACATAGCTCTGCACTTCACTGACAAAACAGAGTAGCTGTGCTCCCAGAGCTCAAACTCACTGCCATTTTTTAGAGCTTTAAAAACCCAGGCTGAGGAACACAACATTTATGTAAGCTTGCCTAAATCAGCCTCACCTAAACACATTTGACCGTGGAAACTTTATGAGAAACATTGTTTGGGGCACTTTAAGTACAGGAATGGGTGGAGGAAAGATGAGCAAACAAATAAGAATGAGAAAAAGTCAGAGAATTGGAAAAAATCCCAGAATAGAGTGAGGTCATGGAATGCTGTTGTTGTTGTGTGCCGTCCATGGGATTTCGTAGGCTGTAATCTTCACGGAAGGAGATCACCAGGTCTTTTGTCTTATGGAGCCACTGGTGGGTTCGAACTTCCAACCTTTCAGTTAGCAACAGGGCACTTAACCGTTGTACCACCAGGGCTCTTTCAACGAATGCTAGGGAGAAGAAATTTCAAAGGAAGCCACTTTGGTGTCTAAAGTCTTATCATTACTGTTTCTTTCATTGGAAAACTATGGTCTAATCTGTCACCATCAACTTTAGTAATTCTTCTAAGAAGTGGAGGCATTTGAATTTAAGTCTAACTCCTTCTTGGAAGGAGAAAGCGGTGTAGGGCGGGTGTACAAATTGAGTTCCTTTCATAAACCAACAATAATAAGTAGCATCATTGTTATATTACATACCATTCATAGGTAAGATTGATGTCATATATTTTACTAGATATTCTACACATGTTATCTCATTTTAGTCCTCAAAGCCACTACATAAGGGAGGTGTTATAACTATTTTATAATGTAGATAACTGCTTGCCTAGAGTAATCAAGCTGGTGAGTAGGAAAGACACTATTTTTTAATGGGTTGAATTGTGTCCCCCCAAAATATGTGTTGTGAATCCTAACCTCTATGCCTGTGATTATAATCCCAGTTGGGAATAGATTGTCATTGTTATGCTAATGAGACAGGATTAGTGTAAGGTGTATTTTGAGTCAATCTCTTTGGAGATATAAAAGGGATTACAGTTGTCCCTCAGTATCTGCTGGGAATTGGTTCCAGGACCCCCTCAGATACCAAAAGCTGAGGATGCTCAAGTGCCTTATATAAAATGACATAGTATTTACATATAACCTATGCACATCCTCCTGTATTCTTTCAATAATCTCTAGATTACTTATAACAACTAATACAATGTAAATGCTATGTAAATAGTTGTTAATGCTTACACTTAACACAATGCTTTCTCAGTCTTTGGAAGCTCAAACAAGGAGTACTGCAGAGAGACTAAGGATCTGTGAAATGGTGGGAAGCTACAGCAGGGTATGCCTACACATCATTTCACTGGCGTGGATTCAGAGTTGTGCATGGAGCATGGCAAATTCAAGTTTTGCTTTTTGGAACTTTCTTTTTCTTTTTTTTTTTT